>NW_016818327.1:507415-521241 GCF_001698545.2 Rhinopithecus bieti
AATGTTCTTCCATTTGTTTGTGTCCTCTTTTATTTCATTGAGCAGTGGTTTGTAGCTCTCCTTGAAGAGGTCCTTCACATCCCTTGTAAGTTGGATTCCTAGGTATTTTACTCTGTTTGAAGCAATTGTGAATGGGAGTTCATTCATGATTTGGCTCTCTGTTTGTCTGTTATTGGTGTGTAGGAATGCTTGTGATTTTTGCACATTAATTTTGTATCCTGAGACTTTGCTGAAGTTCCCTACCAGCTTAAGGAGATTTGGGGCTGAGACAATGGGGTTTTCTAAGTATATTATCATGTCATCTGCAAACAGGGACAATTTGACTGCCTCTTTTCCTAATTGAATACCCTTTATTTCTTTCTCTTGCCTGATTGCCCTGGCCAGAACTTCCAACACTATGTTGAATAGGAGTGGTGAGAGAGGGCATCCACAGGGGCAGATTTCTCATGAATGGTTTAGCATCATCCTGTTTGTGCTGTTCTTGTGATAGTGAAGTCTCATGAGATCTGGCCATTTAAAAGTGTGTGGCACCTCTCTCGACCCACTGGCTCTCTCACTTGCTCCTGCTTTTGCCATGTGATGTGCCTGGTCTCCCTTCACCTTCTGCCATGATTGTAAGCTTCTTGAGGCCCCCTTAGAAACCTAGGAGATGCCAGCACTATGCTTCCTGTACAGCCTATGGAACCATGAGCTGATTAAACCCTTTTTCTTGTAAATAACCCAGTCTCAGTTATTTCTTTATAGCAATGCAAGTGTGGTCTAATACATCAGCATATAAACATACTGTAACATTTCCCATCTAAAAACAAAGGGGTTTTCTATCCCATATCTTCCACCAGCTTCTACCATTTCCCTGCTACACTTGACACTAGAATTTCTGAGAAAAGTGGACTGCATTTTTAGTCTCCACTTTCCTCTCCTCCCATTCTTTAATGAGTCAGCTCTAGTTAAACTTTCACCTCCATCACTGTACTTAAAGTTTTCCTCTCAAAGTCAGAAGTGACCTCTCCATTGCTAAATTCAATGTCACATTTTTAGTCTTCATCTATCAGGGACATTTGACATAGCTATATACTGTTTTCTTTACCTTATTGGCTACTCCTTCTGATGAATCCTATTCATTTTTCTAATTCTTTTTCTTCTTTCATTTTTTCATTCTTAGATTATTTTCTTTCTTTTTCTATATTCATTTCCCAGGTGCCTGCATCCATTTCCACAGCCTTAGCATTATCTATGATATTGGGGTGACTTCCTAGTTTTTTCTTTAGTTAAGTGCTCTTCACTGAAACCTCTAGACTTGTAAACCCAGGTGCTTACTTGACACCTCCATCTAGATGTCTAGTAGGTATTTTAAATATAACATTGCTACACATGTTTAATTTTCTGCCTTAGACCCATTTAATTTCAGCCTTCTCACTCTCTAGTTTCTCAGTCTTCTAGTTTCTAGTTTCCAAATGACACCTTGAAGTCGTTTTTGACCACTTTTTTTCTCTTGTACCCTAAATCCAATTTGTTAGCAAATTCTGTTGGCTCCGTATTTGGAATACATTATATCACGGTTCAATTAGAGAAGCAAACCCACCACAAGATCTATAAATCTAAAAGGATTTGTTGTAGGATCTATACATCTAAAGATTTGTTGTAGGATTTTGTAAAATCTACAAAAAAGAAAGATTTGTAAAAGGATTTGTTGTAGGGATTTGACTGTTTAGAACAATTGTGGAGCTGATCCGGTTAGGCAGTTTCTGTAAGACTGTTTTCATTACATTTAATACTAAATCTTGAGTTCATAGCTCTGGTAGTTAGAAAGGGAAGATGGATATAAATATATCTATATATGAATATAGTCAGAGATATCTCTATCTTTGTTCAGATATCTGAACTATCTGAACTATCTCTGTTCAGATATCTATTCTATCTGAAGAAAGACAGAGATATTTCTGTCTGTATGTTTATCTATCTACCCATCTATCTACATGCAGATATTTAAATAGATCATTCTGCCCCATAGTCTTTTAAAAGAAGGTCTTTCTGCTGACTCTCCCTAATGGAAAACTTACATGAAATAGAATTCTGAAAAACGTAATTCAACCTAGTCAAGTTGGTAAGATACCACAGTCCAATTCTTGCTAACTTGGCATCTATACACATCTCCTTAAACCATACTTCATATGAAATAACAATAACAAAGTCATATGTCTTCCTACTACGCTACAACCATCTCACATGTAACTGAAAAGCACACTAACCCTTTCCCCAGAAAAGACAACAAGTCCTTTCTTGTCTCTGGGTGTTATTCATTCTCCTCCTGGCTGGTTCACACTCCACTTTGATATCCTGTAACTTAAATACAGACAACCACTATTAACATATCTTATGTGAAATTATAAAGGATTAAAGAAGTAATAAAACAAAATATTTATATAAAAATAAGAAAAAACTCATAACTATGACAGTTCTCATTTCTACAGCTGGTCACATAGCACAGCCAGTATTTATAGTTATAAATTGTAAGCTTCCTTAGGCCTCTCTAGAAGCCGAGCAGATGCCAGCATTATGCTTCCTGAACAGCCTACAGAACCATGAGCTGATTAAGCCTCTTTTCTTATAAATAACCCAGTCTCAGGTATTTCCATACCTTCTTCCATGGTCCTTTCTCTATTTCCTTTTCCCTAACCAAGTCCTTCAACTGGTCATGATGTTTTTCCTGGGTGGGATGGTCCTAACTTTTACTCTTGAGAGGTGTGAATCCTTTGCAGTTCTGTTTAAATTGGATTGTTGCAGTTTTCCATGGACTTTGCTCTCAGGAATGTACTAAGAGGTGTCACAGAGCATCTTCTGTATTCCAACAAACTTCCTATTTGTCTCATTATATAAAGCAACCTCAATTCCTCTCTTTACACCAGAATAACGGACTTTTAGCAGTACAGTCACCCTCTCTTTCACCTGTTGATTCAGTGTCATGCAGAGCTGAAAGTGTTGAGAGCCGGTCTCAACTCCCAGTTTAATGGATTGTTTTATATCCTAGTAGAGGCATTACATCCATTGGAACAAAGACCGCTAGGCCAGCTAAACCTAAAGTCATGGGGGCAGGAAGCAAAAGTTTTGCTCATGGATCACTAAGGCCATTAGTGAGAGGAGACAGTTCCATTTTCACCTCTTGATTCTTGGACCCACAAATTCTGTCTATGAGAGAAACAACATCATATAATGGTTGTTGATTTAGTGTGTTACTGAATCCTGGAGAACAGAGCTTACAATATGTTACTTAGCTCACACAGTAACTGAGTCTTCAAAAGATCATTTTACCAAGCCACGTGCTTCAGAATAAAGGGGAACACAGTAAAATTCATGAATTCCATAAGCATGAGTTAATTGCTATACTTCCATTTGCTATTAAATAAATTCCTTGCCTCATTGTGATACTGTGTGGTCAGAGGTGATGCTGGGTAGAATACAGGAAATCCACGAATTGTAGTTTTGACAGAAACATTGCAGAAAGGAAGGAAGACCTCTATCAGAGTAAGTTTCTATTCTAGTAAGAATGCAGGGGAATATCAGCCACCTTGTAACTCACATGTGGTTTCACTGCCTAGCTCATCTTCATAGTTGCTGGACCTGCAACTGCTCCCCTTCCTCTGCATATTCCTTTAGCTTTTTAAACTTGTATGCGGGTGTGCATGTTCAGAACACATCTTCCAAACATCTGTATTATTGTGGTCAGAAGCAACAGGAGCTGTCAAGAGTTTTAGTCTTTCCTCATGGGTTCCATCTTGTACTTCGGGATCCAGCTTAATCTTGTTTGCCCCAATTTATATTTACTGTCCCTTACCTAGTGACTGTCTTGTGGACTTCATACTCCAGCTTCAGCTATGAAGACAACAATCTGATAGAGACTGTGAGTGGCTGCTCCCACAATTATATAAGATCAAATTCCTATAACAAGTGTCTTGATAGATAGATAGATAGATACATAGATACATAGATATTCAAACAGACAGATAAATAGATACATAGGTAGATGTATATATAGATACATACCACCTAATGGATCTGCTTCTCTGACTGAATCCTGATAACAGAATTGCATACCGAGAGTGGTTCTAGAGAACAGAATCTCAAGGATGAGTTATCTGAATTGGTTTTGGGTTTTCTAGCATTGACTCTCCGATCTGATTAGATTTAAAGGCACTGATGACCATATCTCCAGTGGTAAAGGGAGCACTAGTAGTTAATGGCATGTGGTAGTTCATGGCAAAAAAAGTTTCTCAAATTATCTCCTTTAGATACCTGCAATCAAATGCTTATAAAAGGCATTTCAGGTCTTCAAGTATTTGCTGTCAGTAGAATATTTTAGTGAAAATGAGCAAGATAGAGTTGGTTGGTTGCTTCTAACAACACCTAAGAACTTAGGGAAATAAAATTATAAGCTCAGGGCTGTAAATTCTTAGCTCACATTGTCACAAGGGACCTGGAATCTTCTATGTCTACTCTGAAATAAACCATTATGTTCTGCAGGTACAGGGTTGAAATTTATGAAAATGAAAGAAAAAAGTCTTACTCTGTGGGTGGGTGACTTACAATGTCAACTGAATGCCCAACCACATAGGGCCCCTTTGTTAAAGTTACGGCATTGACTGGAAGGAATGGCATTCTCAAAAACTGGAATCAAGACATATGGGCAGATTCTGATGAAGCTGGTGTCTTGAACCTGTTAAATTACACCAAGCCTTCTTCACCAGAAGAAACAGCCCTGCCACCTGTTCCTCAGGAAGTTAGTCTCACTTTGCCTGAAACACCTGCGGTGGTTTCCCCTGAAACAGTCACCTTCCAAGATATTGCTGATCTTCTTCAGGACCCTCCCCCAAATACTCTGCTTTCCACTAGATCTGCAGCCAAACTCAAGTCTTAGAAGACTCAAGAACTCCTCACTACTTAGAATGTGACCTCCCTGAGTGCAGTGACTTTGAGTTGTTCACTGTTGAATCCTCAGCACCTAAAACAATATCTGGCCCATAGTTGACATTCAATAAATATTTACTGAGTGAATAATGAGTGTCTCTGCAGGAAAGACATACAGTTGTCCATTACTGCCTGTAGGAAAATTCAATATGGAGCAAACTGTTAGAAAATCTATTGAGGTTAACATTTAAGCCACATCCTCCATTCTAGCTTTTACCAATAATGTTCATGCTTTAATCTCTATCAGATCCCTGCATCTATTGGGGTAGGAAAAGAGGAGTGTTATTTATTAGCCCCTAAAGACACAATCACATTTTCCAGAAAATAAAATAAAGTATTTCATTACATTTTTTAATTCTAATTTTCAATTTTTGTGGGTATAGAGTACATGTATATATTTACGGGGTACATGAGATGTTTTGATATAGGCATGCAATGTGAAATAAGCACATCATGGGGAATAGGTTATCCATCCCCTAGGCATTTATCCTTTAAGTTATAAAAGACCCAATTATACTCTTCAGGTTATTTTAAAATGTATGATTAATTTATTATTGACTATAGTCACTCTATTGTGCTATCAAATAGTGTGTCTTATTCATTCTTTCTATACATTTTTGTACCCATTAGCCATTCCCACTTCCCTTTCAGCCCCTCTGCACTACCCTTCCCAGTATCTGGTAACCATTCTTCCACTTTCTCTGTTGATGAGTTCAATTGTTTTAAATTTTGGATCCCACAAATAAGTGAGAACATGACATACGATGTTTTTGTTTCTGTGCCTGGCTTATTTCACTTGGCATAATGATCTCCAGTTCCATCCATGTTGTTGCAAATGACTGAATCATATTCTTTCTTGTGGCTGAATAGTACTCTATTGTGTATATGTACATTTTCTTTATTCATTCATCTGTTGATGGAAACTTTGGTTGCTTCCAAATCTTGGCTATTGTAAATATGGAAGTTCAGATATCTCCTTGATATACTGATTTGGTTTTCTTGGGGAATGTACCCAATAGTGGGATTGCTGAATCATATGGTTGTCCTATTTTTAGTTTTGGGGGGAATCTCCAAACTGTTCTCCATAGTGGTTGTACTAATTTATATTCCCACCAACAGTCTACCAGGGTTCCCTTTTCTTCACATCCTTGCTAGCATTTGTTACTATCTGCCTTTTGAATATAAGCCATTTTAATTGGAATGAGATGGTATCTCACTGTAGTTTTGATTTGCATTTCTCTGATGATCAGTGACATTGAGCATCTTTTCATATGTCTGTTTGCTATTTGTATGTCTTCCTTTGAGAAATGTCTATTTAAATCTTTTGCCCATTTTTGATTATGTTATTATATGTTTTTCCTGTTGAGTTGTTTGAGCTCCTTGCATATTCTGGTTATTAATCCCTTGTCAGATGCGTAGTTTGCAAATATTTTCTCACATTCTATCATTTGTCTTTTCGCTTTGTTCCTTGTTTTGTTTGTTGTGCAGAAGCTTTTTTAACTTGATGTGATCCCATTGGTCAATTTTTGCTTTGGTTGCCTGCACTTGTGGGATAAAACTCAGGAAATCCTTGCCCAGACTAATGTCCTGGAGATTTTCTCCAATGTTTTCTTGTAGTAGATTCATAGTTTGAAGTTTTAGATTTAAGCCATTTTATTTGATTTTGTATATGGTGAGAGATATGGGTCTAGTTTCATTCTTTTTTTTTATGTGGATATCCAGTTTTTCCAGCACTATTTATGAAGAGACTGTCTTTTCCCCAGTGTGGATTCTTAGCATGTTTGTCAAAAAATGAGTTCACTGTAGGTGTGTGGATTTGCTTTTGTGTTCTTTGTTCTGTTCCATTGGTCTATGTGTCTCTTTTTATGCCAGTACTATGCTGTTTTATTACCATAACTATGTAGTATAATATGAAGTCGGTAATGTGATTCCTTTGGTTTTGTCCTTTTTGCTTAGGATAGATATGGCTATTCTGGGTCTTTTGTGGTTCAATGTGAAATTTAGGATAGTTTTTTTTCTATTCCTGTGAAGAATGTTGTGATGATTAATACTCAGTGTCAATTTGATTGGTTTGGAGAATGCAAAGTATTGATCCTGAATGTGTCTGTGAGGGTGTTGCCAAAGGAGATTAATATTTGAGTTGGTGGACCGGGAAAGGCAGACCCACTCTTAATCTGGGTGGGGACAATCTAATCAGCTGCTAGCATGGCCAGAATAAAAGCAGGCAGAAGAATATGAAAAGATTAGACCAGCTTAGCCTCCCAGCCTACATCTTTCTCTGTGCTGGATGCTTCCTGCCTTTGAATATCAGACTCCACATTCTTCAGCTTTGGGACTCGGATTGGCTTCATTGCTCCTCAGCTTGTAGATGGCCTGTTGTGGTACCTTGTGATTGTGAGTTAAAACACACACACACATATATGTGTGTGTGTGTGTCTGTGTGTGTGTATGTATATTCTATTGGTTCTGTCCCTCTAGAGAACCATGACTAAATACAGATTTTGGTGTCAAGAGTCTTTCTAGAGGAACAGAGTATTAAGAATGAAGTTCTTTGTTGGTTTGGCATTTCTGGAGTTGGCTACTTTATGTGATTAGACCTAAAAACGCTAAAGACTCTAGTTCTAATAGTATGGAGAACACTGACAGTCCTTAGTGCAAACTGTTTAAAGAGTCATGCAAAATAAATGCATTTGACATGCCCGATTCACCACTCATGAGAGGCAAGGAGTTTAGTGACTCTACACGTAATACCTTTGACTATATGTGGAGGACCAAGGAACATAATGATGTTGGTTGGTTGGTTGCTTCTAAGTTCACTAGACAAAGTGATGAAAGAAAATGATGAACTCAGGGATTCTAATTCCCAGTTTCAGAAGAAAATACTGAGCCTCAAATCTGCTAATCTTGCCCTGAGTGAGAGTTTTATCTCCTGTAGAGAAAGAGCTGAAATTGTGGAAAATGAGACACATACTTTTATCATACTAATGGCTGACCCGCAATGAAAAGTGCATGCACAGCCTCACCAGGTGTCTACTGTTAAAGTGAGGGCATTGATTGAAAAGGAATAGAACCCTGCAACTTGGAATGGGGATATATGGGAGGACCCTGATGAAGTTGGGGACACTGAGCTTGTAAACTCTAATGAACCTTTTAGCCAGAAGAAACAGCTTCCCCATCCCCAGTAGTGGCAACATCCCCTCCCTGACCCATGCTGCCTTCAGCCTTTTCACTGTTGTCTGAGGAGATAAACCCTGTGCTGCCTGAGACAACAGTGATGTCCTCCCCTGACACAGTTTCCAGGCAAGATAATGTTGGTTCTCCTCAGGAGCCACTCCCAACACCTCCTTTTTCTTCTAGACCTATAACTTGACTGAAGTCCCAGCGGGCTTCTAGAGTTGAGGCTCAGAATATGACCCATGAGGAGGTGGACTACACTTGCAAAGAACTGCTTGAGTTTTCTGATTTATATAAGCAGAAACCTGGAGAATGGACATGGGAATGGATATTAAGGGTGTGGGATAATGGTGGAAGGAACACAGAGTTGGATCAGGCTGAATTTATAGATTTGGGCCCACTAAGTAGGGACTCTGCATTTAATGTTGTAGCTCAGGGAGTTAAAAAAAAAAAAAAGTTGTAATAGTTTATTTGCTTGGTTAGCTGAAATATGGATTAAAAGGTGGCCTACTGTAAGCAAGCTGGAAATGCCTGATTTTTCTTGGTTTATGTAGAGGAAGGAATCCAAAGGCTTAGGGATATTGGGATGCTAGAGTAGATTAGTCACTTTAGACCTATTTATCCCAGCTGGGAGGGTCCAGAAGATACAATCTTGACAAGTGCTTTGTTTTTTAATTTATTTTATTTTTTATTTTATTTTGGATGGAGTATTGCTCTGTTGCCCAGGCTGGAGTGCAGTGGCGTGATCTCGGCTCACCGCAAGCTCTGCCTCCTGGGTTCATGCCATTCTCCTGCCTCAGCCTTCCAAGCAGCTGGGACTGCAGGCACCTGCCACCACACCTGGCTGGTGTTTCACCGTGGTAGCCAGAATGGTCTTAATCTCCTGACCTCATGATCCACCCACCTCGGCCTCCCAAGACCAGTGCTTTGTTAAATAGATTTGTGAGGGAAGCACCCACATCTTTGAAGAGCTCTGTGATTGCTCTTCTCTGCATTCCAGATCTAACAGTGGGAACCACAGTCACTCAACTACAAAATTTACATGCAATGGAAATAATTGGATCCCAAGTTGGCAGGGCCCAAGTGGAGGTACTCAACCATCAAAGATAAGGTGGGTATAGCCACTGTAATAGACAGCAGAGGCAGAGCAGCAATCAGAATAGTCTGACTCATGTAGAGCTTTGGCACTGGCTAACTAATTACAATGTTCCCAGAAGTGAAATTGACAGGAAGCCTACTGCATTCCTACTTAATTTATATAAGCAGAAAACTTCCAGGTAGAGTGGATAAAAGACTAATTTGAATTATAAAAACAGAGCATCATGGCCCCTCAATCAATTTCCAGAGTTGATTCAGTTTACAGACCCAGAATCCCTCGAATGAACGGGAGGCCAGGTCCCCTTGAGGAAGGACCCCACTACACTACTGACAATTTATGCTGTTAATCTTTCTCCCACCCTTTCCCAAGGAGACCTCTAGCCTTTTCCCAGAGTAGCTGTGTACCGGAGAAAGGGAAATGACAAGTCATTTCAGGGACTACTAGACACTGGCTCTGAGCTGACATGGATTCCAGGGAACCTAAAAAGTCATTGTGGTCCTCCAGTTAAAGTAGGGACTTACAGAGGTCAGATAATTATGGCGTTTTGCTCAGGTCTGACTTACAGTGGGTCCAGTGGTCCCTGGACTCATCTTGTGGCCATTTCCCCAGTGCCAGAATGCATAATTGGCATAGACATACTTAGCAGCTGGCAGAACCCCCAAATTGGCTCCCTGATTGGTAGGGTGAGGGCTACTATGGTGGGAAAGGTCAAATGGAAATGATTAGAGCTACCTCTACCTAGAAAAATAGTAAATCAAAAACAATATCGCATCCATGGAGGGATTGTGGAGACTAGTGCCACCATCAAGGACTTGCAAGATACAGAGGTGTTGATTCCCACTACATCCTCATTCAACTCTCCTATTTGGCCTGTGAAGAAGACATATGGATCTTGGAAAATGACAGTGCATTATCATAAGCTTAACCAAGTAATAACTCCAATTGCAGCTGCTGTACCAGATGTTGTTTAATTGCTTGAGCAAATTAACACATCTCTTGGTACCTGGTATGCAGTCATTGATTTGGCAATGCCTTTTTCCCCATTCCTGTCCATAAGGCCCACCAGAAGCAATTTGCCTTCAGCTGGTGAGGCCAGCAATTTATCTTTACTGTTCTACCTCAGGGGTATATCAGCTCTCCAGTTTTGTGTCATAATCTTGATTAGTTTTTGCTTCCATAAGATACCACATTACATTGATGACCTTATGCTGATCGGATCCAGTGAGCAAGAAGTAGCAAACACACTGAACTTATTGGTAAGACATCTGTATGCCAGAGAATGGGAAATAAATCCATAAATCTGACTAACATTTAGGGACCTTCTACCTCAGTAAAATTTCTAGGGTTTCAGATATTCCTTCTAAAGGTGAAGGATAAGTTGCTGCTTTTGGCCCCTCCTACAACCAAGAAAGATTGATAATACCTAGTGGGCCTATTTGGATTTTGGAGGCAACACATTTCTCATTTTGGTGTGTTACTCCTGCCCATTTATTGAGTGACATGGAAGGCTGCCAGTTTTGAGTAGGGTCCAGAAGAAGAGAAGGCTCTTCAACAGGTCCAAGCTGCTGTGCAAGCTGCTCTGCCACTTGCACCATATGGCCCAGCAGGTCCAATCGTTCTTCACGTGTCAGTGGTAAATAGGGATGCTGTTTGGAGCCTCTGGCAGCCCCTCATAGGTTTATCACAGTGCTGTAGGATTTTGGAGCAAGGCTCTGCCATCTTCTGCAGATAACTATTCCCCTTTTGAGAGGCAGATCTTGGCCTGTTACTGGGCTTTGATGAAAACTGAACATTTGACTATGGGTCATCAAGCCACCATGTGACCTGAACTGCCTATCATGAACTGGATGCTTTCTGACCCACCTACTCATGAAGTGGGCAGTAAACAGCAGCATTCCATCATCAAATGGAAGTGAATATACATGATCGGGCTTGAGCAGGTCCTGAAGGCAGAAGTAAGTTACACGAGAAAGTGGCTCAAATACCCATGGTCTCCACTCCTGCCACTTTGCCTTCTCTCCCACAGTCTGCACCAGTGGCCTCTTAGGGAGTTTCCTATGATCAGTTGAGAGAAGAAGAAAAGACTACAGCCTGGTTCACAGACGGTTCTGCACGATATGCAGGCACCACCCCAAAGTAGACAGCTGCAGCACTGTGACCCCTTTCTAGGACATCCCTGAAGGACAGCGGTGAAGGGAAATCTTCCCAGTGGGCAGAACTTTGAGCAGTGCATCTGGTTGTGCACTTTGCATGGAGGGAGAAATGGCCAGATATGCGATTCTATAATGATTCATGGCCTGTAGCCAATGGTTTGGCTGGATGGTCAGGGATTTGGAAGAAGTATAATTTGAAAATTGGTGACAAAGAAATATGGGGAATAGGTATGTGGGTGGACCTCTCTGAGTGGTCAAAAACTGTGAAGATATTTATATTTTATGTGAGTGCTCACCAAGGGTGACCTCAGCAGAGGAGTGTTTACTAATCAAATGGATAGAATGACTCATTCTGTGGACACCACTCAGCCTCTTTCCCCAGCCACCGCAGTCATCACCCAATGGGCCCATGAACATAGTGGCCATGGTAGCAGAGACGGAGATTTCACATGAGCTCAGTAATCTGGACTTCCACTCACCAAGGCTGACCTGGCTACAGCCACTGCTGAGTGCCCAATTTGCCACAGCAGAGAGCAACACTGAGCCCTCCATATGGCACCATTTCTCTGGGTGATCAGTCAGCTACTTGGTGGTGGCAGGTTGATTATATTGGTCCTCTTCCATCATGGAAAGGGCAGAGGTTTGTCCTCAATGGAATAGACACTTACTCCGGATATGGGTTTTCCTATCCTGCATTTAGTGCTTCAGCCAAGACTACCATCTGCAGACTCACAGAATGCCTTATTCACCCTCATGGTATTTCACACAGCATTACCTCTGACCAAGACACTCACTTTATGGCTAAAGAAGTGTGGCAGTGGGCTCATGCTCATGGAATTCACTGGTCTTACCATGCTCCCCATCGTCCAGAAGCAGGTGGATTGATAGAATGGTTGAATGGCCTTTTGAGGTCACAATTACAACACCAACTAGGTGACAATACATTGCAGGACTGGGGCAAAGTTCTCCAGAAGGCTGTGTATGCTCTGAATCAGTGTCCAATATATGGCACTATTTCTCCTGTAGCCAGTTTTCACCAGGAATCAAGGGGTGAAAGTGGAAATGGCACCACTCAACGTCACCCCTAGTGATCCACTAACAAAATTTTTGCTTCCTGTTCCCATGACATTATGATTTGCTGGCTTGGAGGTATTAATTCCAGAGGGAGGAACACTGCCACCAGGAGACACAATAACAATTCCATTAAACTGGATGTTAAGATTGCCACCTGGACACTTTGGGCTCCTTCTACCTTTAAGCCAACATACTAAGAAGGGAGTTACAGTGTTGGCTGGGGTGATTGATCTGAACTCTCAAGATGAAATCAGTCTACTACTCCACAATGGAAGTAAGGAAGAGTGTATGTGTAATACAGGAGATGCTTTAGGGTATCTCTTATTATTACTATGCCCTGTGATGAAGGTCAATGGGAAACTATAATAGTCCAATCCAGGCAGGACTACAAATGGTCCAGACCTTTCAGGAATGAAGTTTTGGGTCACTCCACTAGGGAAAAAAACCACAACCTGCTGAGGTGCTTGCTGAAGGCAAAGGGAATACAGAATAGTTAGTAGAAGAAGGTACTTATCAATACCAGCCTACAACCACATGACCAGTTGCAGAAACGAGGACTGTAATTGTCATGAGTATTTCCTCCTTCTTTTGTTAAAAACATGCTTGTGTATGTATACACTTATACTAAGAAAATATCTTCATTTTATTTCCTTTTTCCTTTAACATGTGACATAATATTTATTGACTTCATATCAGCATTTAAGTGTTGTTAGCTTTATGTAATAGCGTTTGGGTTGGGAATTGGTGTGCTTCTGGTTGCATGAAAGATAGTTGTATTATGTTAGGCATAATTATGACCTTATTATTGTCTTTATTTGAAGATTATGTATGATCTCAGGAGATGTGTTTGGGTTCAACTTGACAATGGGTGGACTTGTAATAGTTAATACTGAGTGTCAACTTGATCGGATTGAAGAATGCAAAGTATTGATCCTGGGTGTGTCTGTGAGGGTGTTGCCAGATGAGATTAACATTTGAGTCAGTGGTGTGGGAGGGGCAGACCCACCCTTAATCTGGGTGGGCGTAATTCAATCAACTGCTAGAATGGCCAGAATAAAAGCAGGCAGAAGAATGTGAAAAGACTAGACTGGCTTAGCCTCCCAGCCTATATCTTTCTGCATGCTAGATGCTTCCTGCCCTCAAACATCAGACTTCAAATTCTTCAGTTTTGGAACTTGGACTGGCTTCATTGCTTCTCAGCTTGCAGATGCCCTATTATGGGACCTTGTGATTGTGTGAGTTAATGCTCCTCAATAAACTCCCCTTCATATATATATACACACACACACACACATATATATGATAGGCTATATATAAAATAAGATATATATAAAATAGAATATTTATAATATATAATAGGATAT
>NW_016818327.1:521609-525686 GCF_001698545.2 Rhinopithecus bieti
AGGATATATTTAATATATTATATATTATATATAATAGAATATATATACACCTATATAATGGGATATATATATCCTATTAGTTCTGTATATAATAGGGTGTATATATAAAATAGGATATATATAATAGGATATATATACACATATATAATAGGAGATATATATATATATCCTACTGGAGGAATTGGTCTACTATAAGAAACACATATGGGGCAGTGCTAACTTCAGATTTACTTGGCTTCTGGGGTTGAACATCATGTATCATATGTATATATATCTCCTATTAGTTCTGTCCCTCTAGAGAACCGTGACTGATACAAATTTCATTGGTATTTTGACAGAGAGTGCATTGAATCTCTAAATTGCTTTGCGTAGTATGAACATTTTAATAATATTGATTCTTCTAATTCATAAACATGGAATTTTTTCCATTTTTTGGTGTCTCTTTCAATTTCTTTTGTCAGTGTTTTACAGTTTTCATTATAGAGATATTTCACTTAGTGTTTCATTTTAAAGTTACACCCGGTCAAGCCAGTGCAAAAATGTTTAATGTCAATGTTTAGGGAGTTGTCCTTTTAGGACTTGTGCTGAACTCACTGAAGCTCTGAATTTTCAGGGAGCCCCTTGTTCATGTTTGTGTTCTTTATTTTGATCAAATCAAGTCCTTACGCAGACATAGCTGCTAAAAGCTGTGAGCCTTAGGCCCTCAAAACTGCCAGAACTCAAGTTCCTTGTGGCTGATATAGTCTTTCCTTAACTTTAATTCATTGCAAAGTGTTTTCTTGTTTAACACAATGTGAAGAATGTTGCCTCACCATATGTTATGCATAGAAAAAAGATGATTTGTTAGGGGAAAAAATGTACAGTGACAGCAGTCTTTTGAATTCAATCTATAGAGTATATACTATATCTGAAATATTTTATACCACTTTTTCAATCATACACACTTTCTACTTTCAGAATACTTGGAGAGAGAAAGGATATAAATTTTAAAATAAAATTGCATTTATAAATCATTTGTATTAGAATATAATACATTTGTACTGTGTTGTTTACTTGTGTTGTTTCAAAAGCTACTGCATATTTTAATTGCTAATAACAGGCTATATGACTGAAACAAAAAGATCATCTAATCCAATCTAATTTCCTTTCCAAGAAAATCAATCAATGATGTTGCTAAGAAAATGGAATAGAAAAACTGTTCACCTTGTAGCCATTATTGCATATTCAGTGCTGAGACTTCTGGTCTAGTTGCCATTGAGGGATTTTTCTTTGAAAATGTGAAAATCAAGGTAACCGTTTATTGTCAGACTTTTGTTGCTATGGAAGTATTCATTATCTTGGAACACCTAATGCGAAGGAAACAAATAGAATTAGTGGAGGCATAAATGGAATATAAACTTGTGACCTCCTACATTGCCACTAGAGCAAGTCTCCTTCCTTATTTTGTTCAGTAGATTGTCTGAAGCTGATCTGTGAAAATACCAGATGGTA
Organism: Rhinopithecus bieti; assembly: GCF_001698545.2. NCBI lineage: Eukaryota > Metazoa > Chordata > Mammalia > Primates > Cercopithecidae > Rhinopithecus > Rhinopithecus bieti. The sequence continues at coordinate 523,101 of NW_016818327.1, forward strand.
GTTGGAAGGAATGTCTGTTCAGCAATGTCTGGGGTGGGGTTGGGGAGCTGCTAAACCAGTACTAGACTGCCTGTAAGTGCTCATGTAGGGTTCCCAGTCTAGAGAATGGAGAGGCAGAGCGAAAAAAACAATGACAAGTTTGGGGATTTGGTTTGGCAATGGCTATGTGAATAGAGCCTGGTCCTTGTGTCTTCAGAAACTTTAAGTAAATGATCCAAGCTTCAGGTTTGGTCATTTCCTAGGTCCTTTAAATGAATCTAAGCAACAAATGAGACATGTCATAAAGATCATGTGAAAGTCTGATTGCTGTCACCAGTAACTGTTTCCAAAATAATTCAGACAGCATCCCCTTCACTCTTTTTAACTAACCACCTCCTTGTTATTATCTTATCTGACTCCTGGCCCTTGGGTCTGAATTCCAATCTCAGTACAAATCTTAGGTTTTACCTCCTGATTCTGAGGAACCATTTTGGTCATGCTTTTGGTTCTCTCTATGAAGTAGAATTTTGGAACTTGACTTTTAGCTTGAGCAGTTTCAGAATTTCTATATGGGAAAAGCACAGGGGTGGTAAGAGTGTGGGAAAGCAGGGCTTGAGGGAGCTGTAAAGAAATTGTTATGTGCATGGCACACATATTTTTATTCATCTTGTTTGTTATAGAGTAATTAAGATGCCAAGTTTTAGAAAGTTACTTTAAGCATAGTTAGGATAAAATTGACAAAATATCTTTATCAAAGATTTTAATCTTTCTTAATTATGTGATGGTTTAGAAAAGAACAATTAATGGAGATTTTATGAAGAAGGGGAAAAAAGTCCTGGCATACCCCAGACTTTCATTTGCAAGTACTATAGCTTCTGGCAACTTGCTCTCTACCTAAATGGCCTTGACTCACCATCAGAGGGATCTGACCCAACTACCAGCTGCACTCAGAAGTGGCAGGGTATTGCCAATACCACAAAACCTTCTATGATGCGTTAGTTAGAGCTCTTATAGTTATGGGTGGCAGAAAACCCAATCCAATTGGCCTAAGCAAAGAGGAATTGGTCTACTATAAGAAACACATATGGGGCAGTGCTAACTTCAGATCTACTTGGCTTCTGGGGCTGAACATCATCTATCTCTGTCTCTTGGCATTGCTCTATTCCACAAGTTGATGTCATTTTCAGACAAGCCCTTATCTTGCAGAAGTGACATGACTGCATCAGTTCTAACTTTACTTTCTTATCCTGAAGAGACCAGGAACATTACTGAAGGTGAGAGAATCTGGACTTATCGAATATAATTGTGGTGGTGTTTCTGTAAGGATGGGGAATGGATGATAGATGGCAACACTGCAACTGTCCATCTCACATGACTCATTGTAACTCAGACATTGAGTATTTTCCTACTTTTTATTTCTACCTTGCTCTTAATTTACACATCATCCATTCTATCACTTCCCCTCTCTCTAAGCAACTACAATACATTAGATAGAATGCGACTGGGATTCTATGCAGCACCTTAAATGCTTGTCTTAGCCTGTCATTTTAAATTCAGTAAATGTGTATTAGGTGCCTTTATCTAGGGCATTGAATTACATAATGCTTGGCTGTGGAATAAGAGGACCCAGACTATTTTTTTCCAGATAGTAAGTGTTTGTCTCTGGGTAATATATTAATTTGAGGAAGGACATTCCGAGCTGGCTTTTATCCATGCAACAAATCATGTAGCTAGACTCCTTCCATCTTGTGGCATCATCATTCCCGGGACTTACAGTCATGTGACTCTAGCTAGTGGAAGGGAAAAAAGAGATAGAGAAGTTACATGAGCATCCTAAAAGTCTTGGCCCCAAAGGAGGACTTTTCCTCTCATGTTTCATTGGTGAGAGTTAGTCAGATAGCCATGTGCAGGTAAATGCAGGAGCATTGGGTAATATCATTGTTAGCCGTGTCTGCATTCTCACTGCACATATCACAGTGTGAGGAAATGTGCAAAATATGCAGTTCTCTGTTTCTTTAGAAGGGACTAAAGAAACTAAACTAAACTAAAGAGATAGACTCTAGCCAGAGTGATGTTTTGTGAGAGCCACAGAAATATTTATAAGTGGCAATGTTAAATATATGTGGACCTTGGCTTTGAAATATTGGTAATGTGTTTGAAGGTTTAAATTTTGTGCCTTTTGTTCAAGGGTAAATAGGCTCTGGAGCTGCTATGGATGAAAGGGAACAGCATCATTGTTTTTTCTTATTTTTTTATTTTTTATTTTTTATTTTTTTTTTATTATACTTTAAGTTCTAGGGTACATGTGCATAACATGCAGGTTTGTTACATATGTATACTTGTGCCATGTTGGTGTGCTGCACCCATCATCTTGTCAGCACCCATCAATTCATCATTTATATCAGGTATAACTCCCAATGCAATCCCTCCTCCCTCCCCCCTCCACATGATAGGCCCCGATGTGTGATGTTCCCCTTCCCGAGTCCAAGTGATCTCATTGTTCAGTTCCCACCTATGAGTGAGAACATGCGGTGTTTGGTTTTCTGTTCTTGTGATAGTTTGCTAAGAATGATGGTTTCCAGCTGCATCCATGTCCCTACAAAGGAC
>NW_016818327.1:529316-534772 GCF_001698545.2 Rhinopithecus bieti
ATTTATAATCCTTTGGGTATATACCCAGTAGTGGGATGGCTGGGTCATATGGTACATCTAGTTCTAGATCCTTGAGGAATTGCCATACTGTTTTCCATAATGGTTGAACTAGTTTACAATCCCACCAACAGTGTAAAAGTGTTCCTATTTCTCCACATCCTCTCCAACACCTGTTGTTTCCTGACTTTTTAATGATTGCCATTCTAACTGGTGTGAGATGGTATCTCATTGTGGTTTTGATTTGCATCTCTCTGATGGCCAGTGATGATGCGCATTTTTTCATGTGTCTGTTGGCTGTATGAATGTCTTCTTTTGAGAAATGTCTGTTCATATCCTTTTCCCACTTTTTGATGGGGTTGTTTGTTTTTTTCTTGTATATTTGTTTGAGTTCTTTGTAGATTCTGGATATTAGCACTTTGTCGGTTGAGTAGATTGCAAAAATTTTCTCCCATTCTGTAGGTTGCCGGAACAGCATCATTGTTATCTAGAGTATGTCACTGAATCTTTACGTGCATTTGTAATATCAATTCTTTTAGTTTGCCAGAGTTTGTTTTTGCCTTGGGTTCCTAAAGCAGGGTTAACTGTTTAAAAAACTGTGTCTATTTCTAATATTTATTAGCTTATGTGACTTTCTTTGCATTTAAATATATATTTGGGGGTTGCTTGGTCAATTTCTGTAAAAAGACAGGTGGGATTTCAACAGGAATTGCATTGAATCTGCAGATTTATTTGTGGAATATTGTGATCTTGTCAAAATTAAATTGTGTTATCCTTGAATTGTCTTTTCATTTATTTAGATCTTTGATTTCTTTCAGAATTTTTTTTTAACATTACAGTGGACACGTCTCAAACTTTTATTTTCTTCCAACTTTTATTTTAGGTTTAGGGGGTACATGCACAGGTTTGTTACATGACTAAATTGCATGTCATGGGGGTTTGGTGTACAGATTATTTCATCAGGGTTAACATTCTAATGTTAGGCTTTTCTTAAATCTATATGAACATGTACTTATTACTGTTTTGGGAGAAAAAAGTATCTACACACATATGTCTGTAAATCCAGATTAAGACTATTACTACAACAAGATTCCAAACATTTCTTTAGCTATAACCAGACGCATATCCCAGAATCTGCAAGATGGAAAGAGAGGGCATTGTTTAGGTCTTTAGCCATTTCTCAGGTTGAAACTGTCAGGAAGTGAGATTCTCCCGAGGTGAAAAGATTAGAGTGGAGTGAAAGTGGTGGCAATAGGCAGTAGTATGCTGATAAACTAGCTCTCTCAAAAAAAAACAGAAAAAAGAAAGAAAAGCCCTAATTTCACAGTGTTTGCCCATTTTCTTGATACAAATTTGATGCAAATACACTCACTATAATGAATTTCAAGATAACAACCATGAAATATTTAATCTCTCAAAAATCCTAACTATTTAACAATCAGAGCCAGCCAGTCCGTTCCAGTCCATTCTTGTACCACTATTCATTTCTTCCTCTCATTAATTCAACAAACTTTAACTGAGTACATACTATGTGTTAGCCACCATTCTATATTTTTGCGAGAATAAAAATACTAATTAATATGACCTTATTCATCAGGAATTTGTTACCCACTCTCTCTTGAAGTGAAGAAGTTGCTTAAAATTTGGGGCATAGAACTCGAACAAAAAAAGAGCAGTGTCTTATGATATGGGAGATTTATACCAGCTCATGAGGTGGAATATGGAAACCTTTATTTGTAACATTCAAGAACAAATTGTAATAAACATCTGGTTGCTATTTTTATTGTTCTTTTACACATTGATTTCCTTGAAACCCATGTCTGCTAACCTTGTTTTCACTTTAAAAGGACTAGTACCCAGTAATTAATTTTTATTATCTTGGTGCTTAAAATAAGCCTAAGAATCACCTACGCCAACTGTCCTTCCTACACCAATGTACCTGTTGAAGTCCTTGGGTTGGTTACCTGCTGTGGAAGAGTGAAGCATTTCTGCTTCTCCCATTTCTGCCACTGTTCAAAGGCAAGAGAGTTGTGTGCCACACCACACCTCTACTTCAGAGGAATTTTGAAGTTAAGCCTTTTTGACCTCTCACTTTGTTCACCCCTATACTCATTCCTTTCCATAAGAAAAAGGATTGCAAACTTGATGCATTGGAATTTGAGTCACTGTGCTAAATCAGTGCCCTTGGGTAGCACAGTTTTTTTTTTACTTTTTACATGTTGTTGGATTTAAATGATAATCAGATAGATTGGTGGACATCTGTCCTCACAATAAGCAGAAGACTGTGAAGATGAAGCAGTCATACACTTCTCATTCATGTGGCTGGCTGGGTTAGTAAATTACATGTTTGATTTGCACATTGTCCTTTCCTTCAATTATCCTTCCCTCCCTTCCAATACTCTTAAGAGAGTAGAGGATCTCACTTTACCTTTGAACTTAAACTGTATTTTCTAATCCATAGTTTAACATTGAGATATGGGACACATACACTTGTATTAATAAAATGACAATAAATTCTTGCTTAGTTATTGATTTTTAGAATGCATTCTGTATTAGTCCATTTTCATGCTGCTGATAAAGACATACCAGAGGCTGGGTAATTTCTAAAAAGAGAGAGGTTTAACGGACTCACAGTTACATGTGACTTGAGAGGCCTCACAATCATGGTGGAAGCTGAAAGGCACGTCTTACGTGGCAGCAGGCAAGACAGAATGAGAACCAAGTGAAAAGGTTTTCCACTTATAAACCATCAGATCTCTTAAGACTTATTCACTACGAGAACAGTACAGAGGAACTGCCCCCCGACACACACTATGACTCAATTATCTCCAACTAAGCTCCTCCTACAACATGTGGTAATTATGGGAGCTACAATTCAAGATGAGATTGGGGTGGAGACACAGTCAAACCATATCATTCCACTCTGGTCCCTCTCAAATCTAAAGTTGTCACATTTCAAAACAAATCATGCCCTCCCAACAGTCCCCCAAAGTCTTAACTCATTTCAGCATTAACTCAAAAGTCCACAGTCCAAACTATTGTCTGAGACAAGGCAAGTCCTTACCGCCTATGAACCTGTAAAATCAAAAGCAAAGTTAGTTATTTACTGGATACAGTGGCAGTACAGGCATTAGGTAAATACAGCAGTTACAAGTTGGAGAAACTGGCCAAAACAAAGGGGCTACAGACCTCATGCAATTCTGAAATCTAGCAAGGCAGTCAAATCTTGAAGCTCAAAAATGATCTCCTTTGACTCCATGTCGCACAACCAGGTCACACTGATGCAAAAGGTGGGTTCCCATGGTCTCAGACAGCTCTGTCCCTGTGGCTTTGCAAGGTACAGCCTCCTTCCTGGATGTTTTCATGAGCTAGCATTGAGTGTCTGCAGCTTTTCTAGGTGCATGGTGCCAGCTGTCAGTGGATCTACCATTCTGGGATCTGGAGGATGGTGGCCCTTTTCACATAGCTGCACTAGGCAGTGTCCCAATGGGGACTCTGTGTGGGGACTTCAATCCCATATTTCCCTTCTGTACTGCCCTAAAAGTTCTCCATGAGGGCCTCTCCCCTGCGGAAAACTTTTGCCTGGACACCCAGACATTTCTGTACATCCTCTGAAATCTAGGTGGAGGTTTCCAAACCTAAATTCTTGACTTTCGTGCACCTGCAGGCTCAACACCACATGGGAGCTGCCAAGGTTTGGGGCTTGCACCCTCTGAAGACATGGCTCAAGCTGTACCTTGGCCTCTTTTAGCCATGGCTAGAGCAGATGGGATGTGGGCACCAAGTCCCTAGGCTGCACATCGTGGGGGTGCTCTGGTCCCAGCCCATGAAACCATTTTTCCCTCCTAGGTCTCCATGCCTGTGATGGGATGGGCTGCTGCAAAGGTCTCTGACATACCCTGGAGACATTTTCCCCACTGTCTTGGCAATTAACATTTACCTCCTCGTTACTTATGCAAATTTCTGCAGCCAGCTTGAATTTCTTCTCAGAAAATGGGCTTTTCTATCACATTATCAGGCTGCAAATGTTCTGAACTTTTATAATCTGTTTACCTTTAAAACTGAATGCTTTACCAACACCCAAGTCACATCGTGAATACTTTGCTTCTTAGAAATTTCTTCCACCAGATACCCTAAATCACCTCCCTCAAGTTCAAAGTTTCACAAATCTCTAGGGCAGGAGCAAAATATCACCAGTCTTTTTGCTAAAACATAGCAAAAATCACCTTTACTCCAGTTCCCAAAAACTTCTTCATCTCCATCTGAGACCATCTCAGCCTGGATTTCATTGTCCATATAATTATCAGCATTTTGGTCAAAGTCATTCAACAAGTCTCCAGGAAGTTCCAAACTTTCCCACATTTTCCTGTCTTCTTCTGAGCCCTCCAAACTGTTCCAACCTCTGCCTGTTACCCAGTTCCACAGTTGCTTGCACATTTCGGGTATCTTTACAGCAGCATCCCAGTCTACCAGTACCAATTTACTGTAATTAGTCTGTTGTCATGCTGCTGATAAAGACATACCTGAGACTGGGTAATTTATAATGAAAAAGAGGTTTAATGGACTCACAGTTCCACGTAGGTGGGGAGGCCTCACAATCATGGCAGAAGGCAAAAGTTACATCTTACATGGTGGCAGACAAGAAAAAATGAAAACCAAATGAGAGGAGTTTCCCATTATAAAACCATCAGCTCTTGTGAGACTTATTTACCACCACGAGAACAGTACGAGGGAAACTGCCCCCATGATTAAATTATCTCCCACCGGGTCCCTCCCACAACACGTGGGAATTATGAGAGCTACAATTCAAGATGAGATTTAGGTGGGGACACAGCAGAACCATATTACATTCTGTCATCAAGGGGCCTGTGAGGGGGGAAACTATAGAAATTAAAATGCCACAGAAAACCCTAAGTTTACTTCTTACCACCTTTTCATCCTAACCAGTTTAGTCTAATTTTTCTTGTGCATTCTGCTCAGGTCTATATTGCCTTGAAACTTTCCCCTGACACCAGCTTTCCTCTTTCTTTCAATGGATATTCTCATGTCAACACATTCACAAAACCTTTACTTTCCTTATAAACAAAACCTTGGTTTTTGTCTGATGAAACCACATTTAGATTTTACAATATCCCACATGGAAACCATTATAGCCATTACACAGAATGAGGGAAAAAATAATATTGGGTAACTTTTGTTATTCCTCTTAACCAACTACAGCATTAGTTTGCAACCCCTCATTCATAAATATTACTTTCATTATTTTTTCTTTTTTTTCTGTGATAGGGTCTCCCTGTGTCATCCAGGCTGAAGTGCAGTGGTGTGAACATGGCTCACTGCAGTCTTGACCTCTCAGGCTCAAGTGATCCTCCCAACTTAGTCTTCCAGTAGCTAACATATAGGCACATGTCATCAGGCCTGGCTGTTTTTCTGTTTTTTTTTTTTTTTTTTTTTTTTTT
>NW_016818327.1:535104-587359 GCF_001698545.2 Rhinopithecus bieti
GCCTCAGCCTCCCAAAGTGCTGGGATTACAAGCAGGAGCCACTACACCTGGCCTCAATTCCAATTTTAGAGGGTTTTCAGAACTTTCTAGGGATCAGGGAGAAACAGAAAAAATCATGGGTGTGATACATGAATAAAAAGATGATATTTTGGAATGAAATGCTAAGGTGGAAAAAAAAGAAGAAAACCATATATTTGTGAACTCCACTGTACTTAAGAGTGTACTTGGCTTATGAACATGGTGTATCTTTCCATTTATTTGTTGTTTTTGAAAATTTATTTCAGCAATGTTTTGTAATTTTCAGCATACAAGTTTTTGCCTCCTTGGTTAAGTTTATTCCAAAGTTTTAAAATGTTTTTTGAATTTATTGTAAATGGGATTGTTTTACTTCCCTTTTCAGATTGCTCATTGTTAATGTATAGAAACAAAACTGATTTTGTATGTTGATTTTGTATCTTTACCACTTTACAGAATTATTTTATTAGTCCTAACAGGTTTGCGTGTCTCTCTCTCTTCTCTCTCTCCCTCCCTCTCTTTCTCTCTCTTTCTCTTTCTCTCTCTCTCTCTCTCTTTCTCTGTGTGTGTGTATGTAATCTTGAGGGGTTTTTATACATAAGATGACGTCATCTGCAAACAGATAAATTTACATCTTCCTTTCTGATTACAATGCCTTTCTTTTTTTCTTCTCTAATAGCTCTGGCTATTACTTGCAGTACTTTGAATAGAAGTAGAGAAAGTGGGCATTCTTGGATCTTGGAGGAAAAATTTTAGTTTGTCACTGTGGAATATGAGGTTTGCTGTGGACTTTTCATGTACTGCCTTTATTATGCCAATGTAATTTTATTCTACTCACAACACATTGAGTGTTTTTATCATGAAAAGCTGTTGAATTTTGTCAAATATTTTTTCTACATATATTGAGATTATTATATGATTTTTATCCTTTATTCTGTTAATGTGATGTATCACATTGATTAGTTTGCTTATATTGAGTCTCCTTGAATCCCAGTGATAAATCTTACTTGATTATGGTATATGATCCTTTGAATGTGCTGTTGAATTTGGCTTACTAGTATTTTGTTGTGGATTTTTACATCCACGGTAGTCAGTGATACTGACCTATACTTTTCTTTTCTTGCAGTGTCTTCACCTGGCTTTACTATTAGAGCGATGTTGGTCTCATAGAATGAGTTTCAAAGAGTTCTCTCTTCTGTTTTTGTAATTATTTAAGGATGATCCGAATTAAACTTCCTTAAATGTTTGGTAGGATTCATCTGTGAAGCCATCTTGTCCTAGGCTTTTCCTTCTTGCAAGGTTTATAAATATTGATACAGTCTCTCTATTTGTTATTGGTCAGTTCAGGATTTTTATTTTTCTTGATTTAGTCTTAGTAGGTTGTATGTTTCTAGGAATTTGTCCATTTCTCATTTGTCTAATTTTTGGTATGTAATTGTTCATGATATTTTTTATGCTTTTTAAAAAATTTCTGTGGTATTATTTGCAATGTCTCCTGTTTTATTTTTTATTTGATTTGTTTTAGGCTCCCCTTTAAAATATTCTAGCTAAGTATTTTTAAATTTTGCTTATCTTTTCAAAAACACAACTAGTTGAATGAAATCAAGAATGAACTATCTTAATGAAATAAAAAAAAAAACAATGCCATTCACAATAGCTACAAAAAATAAACTACCTAAGAATAAATTTAATCAAGGAGGTGAAAGGCATGATGAAAACTACAAATAATTGATGAAAGTAGATGAAGAGGACAATAACAAATGAAAAGCTACTCTATGCTCGTGAGTTGGAAAAATTATGACCATTCTACCCGAAGCAATCTATAAATTCAGTATAAACTCTATCAAAACACCAATGACATTCTTCACAGAAATAGGACAAAATTCTAAAATTTTATGAAGCCGCAAAAGACCCTGAGGAGCCAAAGCAATATGGAGTAAAAAGAACAAAGCTGCAAGTATCGCACTATCTGACTTCAAAATATATTATGAGGCTAGAGTAATGAAAACAGCATGGTATTGGTATAAAAACAGATACATAGGCCAATGAAACAGAATAGAGAACGTGGAAATAAATCTTTGTGTTTACAACCAACTGATTTTCCTTTTCTAAGCAATTTTTTAATTTTTGTGGGTACAGAGTAGGTGTATATATTTATGGGGTACATGAGATGTTTTGATGCAGGCATGTAGTGTGAAATAAGCACATCATGGGGAATAGGTTATCCATCATTTTAAACATTTATCCTTTGAGTTACAAGCAATCCAATTATACTCTTTTAGTTATTTTTAAATGTACTATTAAATTATTATTGACTACAATCACCCTATTGTGCTAGCAAATACTAGGTCTTATTCTTTCTATTCATTTTAAATCCATTAACCATCCCCACCTCCCCATTTATCCCCTCTACCCTTCTCAGCCACTGGTATCCATATTTTTACTCTCTGTATTGATGAGTCCAGTTGTTTTTATTTTTAGATCCCAGAGATAAGTGAGAACATGTGAAGTTTGTATTTCTGTGCCAGGCTTACTTCACTTAGTGTAATGATCTCCTGTTCCATCCATGTTGTTGCAAATGACAGGTGTCATTCCTTTTTATGGCTGAATAGTACTCCACTGGGTATATGTACCATATTTTCTTTATTCATTCATCTGTGATGGACACTTAGGTTGCTTCCAAATCTTGGCTACTGCAAACAGTGCTACAACAAACATGGGAGTGCAGATAGCTCTTTGATAGACTGATTTGCTTTCTTTTGGGCATATAGCCAGAAGTGGGATTGCTGCATCATATGGTTACTGCATTTTTAGTTTTCTGAGGAATCTCCAAACTGTTCTCCATAGTGGTTGTACTAATTTACATTGCCACCAATAGTGTATAAGTGTTCCCTTTTCTCCACATCCTCACTAGCATTTGTTTTTTTTTGTTTTGTTTTGTTTTTTTGTTTTTGTTTTTTTTTTTGAGACGGAGTCTCGCTCTGTTGCCCGGGCTGGAGTGCAGTGGCCGGATCTCAGCTCACTGCAAGCTCCGCCTCCCGGGTTCAGGCCATTCTCCTGCCTCAGCCTCCCGAGTGACTGGGACTACAGGCGCCCGCCACATCGCCCGGCTAGTTTTTTTGTATTTTTTCAGTAGAGACGGGGTTTCACCGTGTTAGCCAGGATGGTCTCGATCTCCTGACCTCGTGATCCACCCGTCTCGGCCTCCCAAAGTGCTGGGATTACAGGCTTGAGCCACCGCGCCCGGCCAGCATTTGTTATTGACTGTCTTTTGGAAATAAGCCATTTCAACTGAAATGAGATAATATCTCATTGTAGTTTTAAATTCCATTTCTCTGATAATCAGTGATATTAAACACCTTTTCATATGCCTGTTTGCCATTTTATGTCTTCTTTTGAGAAATGTCTATTCAAATATTTTGCCCAGTTTTAATCAGATTATTAGACTTTTTCCTATAGAGTTGTTTGAGCTCCTTACATATTCTGGTTGTTAATTCCTTGTCAGGTGGGTAGTTTGCAAATATTTTCTCCCATTCTATAGGTTGTCCCTCCACTTTCTTGATAGTTTCCTTTACTGTGCAGAAGTTTCTTAACTTATGTCCATTTTTGCTTTGGTTGCCTGTGTTTGTAGGCTATTACTCGAGAAATTTTTGTCCGGACCAATGTGCTGGGGATTTTCCCTAATGTTTTCTTGTAGTAGCATAATGCCTTTGAGAGTCATCCAAGTTATTGTATATATGAATAGTTCATTCCTTCTTACTGTTGAGAAGTATCAGAATAGGCAGTAGGACCATAGAGGACGCTGTAGGACTAATGCTCATCGGAAAATGACTAGTGGTGCTGGCATCCCTATGTCCTTTTTCCAAATGAGAAACATTTTCCCCAAGGCCAAAACGCCCCTAAGATGTATTCTGGAGAAATGGAACCAATTTGACCCTCAGACGCTAAGAAATAAGCGACTTACATTCTTCTGCAGTACTGCCTGGCCACAATTTCCTCTTCAAGGGGAGAAACCTGGCCCCTGAGGGAAGTATAAATTATAACAGCATCTTACAGCTAGACCTCTTTTGTAGAAAGGAGGGCAAATGGAGTGAAGTGCCATATGTGCAAACTTTATTTTCATTAAGGTACAACTTGCAATTGTGTAAAAAGTATAATTTATGCCCTACAGGAAGCCCTCAGAGTCTACCTCCCTGCCCCGGCATTGCCTCAACGTTCCCCCGGCTCCTTCCCCAACGAATAAGACCCCCATTCAACCCAAACGGTCCACATCTTTACCAGTATTTGATATTGTAATTTTTCTGGGTGTGTACTCGTAAATCATTGTGGTTTTAATTTGCATTTGCCTTTTGACTAGTGATAGTAAGCAGCTTTTCATGTCCCCATTTGCCACTTTGTCAAAAAACAAACACAAATGACACATAAAAAATATTCTTTTTAACCATAATTGCCCTACTATATGATCCAACACTAGAACTTACTCCTTCTGTCTATCTGTATATTTATACCCATTAAACAAAAATGTGGTCAGTTTGTATATTTATTATCAAGTTGTTGTTCATAGCTTTAGTTCTTATATTTTGTAAATGATCCCTTCATAGTATGAGATGCCCTGCTTTATTTCCCGGGTTGGTAATATGCCTTCCTTTGACATCTACTTTATTTGATATTATTAATTCCACTCCAGATTTCTTTTTATTAGTTTTGGTATAGTATATCTTTTTCCATCCATTATTTTTAACATATCTGAGTTTATTTATTTGTTTGTTTATTTTTGAGATGGAGTCTTGCTCTGTTGCCCAGGCTGGGGTGCAGTGGTGCGATCTCAGCTAACTGCAACCTCTGTCACCCAGGTTCAAGCGATTCTCCTGCCTCAGCCTCCTGAGTGGCTGGGATTACAGGTGTGCACCACCATGCTAATTTTTGTATTTTCAATAGAGATGGGGTTTCACCATGTTGGTCAGGCTGGTCTCGAACTCCTGACCTGAAACGACCCACCTCCTTGGCCCAGGCATAAGCCGTCACGCCCAGCTGGAGTTTTTATATTCAAAGTAGTTTTTTTTTTTTTTTTTTTTTTTTTTTTTTTTTTTTTTTTTTTTTTTTTTTTTTTTTTTTTTTTTTAGCAGAGAGTTAGGTCCTGCTTTTTTAAAATCCAATCTGACAATTGTTGCCTTTTCATTGCAATGTTTAAATCATTAGTGACTAATATAATTATAAACATGGTTGGATTAGATTTATCACCTTGTTATTTGTTTTCTATTTATCTGATCTGATTTTGTTCCATTTTCCCTTTCCACTACTTTTTGTACAGATTTTTAAATTAATTTATTTTTTCTCCCATTTGTCTTATTAAATATCTCTTTGCTTTATTGTTATATTATTTTAGTAATTGCTCTAGACTTTACAATACTCTTAGAGTTTACATTTTCAGCTTATCACAGTCTTCCTTCAAATTATATTATACCACTTCACTTCATGGATAATGTAAGAAATGTAAGAATCTTATAATAATAGTATACTTTCATTCCATCTCCCCATGTTTTGTATTATTATTGTCATACAGTTTATGCCCACATTCACTATAAATCCTACAATACATTGCTATTGTTTTTACCTTAGTCATTTTCTTTTAAAGAAATTAAAATTAGAAAAAATATCTTTTATATTTACCCTTACATCATTTATTCGTTTTGGTTTTCTTCCTTTTTTTTTTTTTTTTTTTTTTTTTTTTTTTTTATTGAGACAGAGTCTCGCTCTGTCGCCCAGGCTGGAGTGTGTAGTGGCGCAATCTCGGCTCACTTCAAGCTCTGCCTCCCGGGTTCACGCCATTCTCTTGCCTCAGCTTCCCGAGTAGCTGGGACTACAGGCGCCCGCCGCCACGTCCGGCTAATGTTTTGTATTTTTTAGTAGAGACGGGGTTTCACCGTGTTAGCCAGGATGGTCTCAATCTCCTAACCTCGTGATACACTTGCCTCGGCCTCCCAAGGTGCTAGGATTACAGGCGTGAGCCACCGCGCCCGGCCTCTTCATTCTTTTATGTAGTATTCCGTTTAACATTTTTTACAGCGCATGTCTGCCGGTGATAAATTCTCCTAACGTTTGTTTGACGGAATGCTTTTATTTCACCTTTGTCTTAGAATGATTTTGTTCTTTTTTGAGGGGGAGAAGCTGTGTACGCAATTCTCTTCTGACTTTTTTTCCCTTTCAATACTTCATTGGGATTCCTTGTGGCAGTTAATCCACCAGTCTACTTATCTGTCCTGGGGTTATTCTTTTTGTTCTTTCTTTCCTCATGACAATCCACGCAAGAAGACAAAATACACAATAAGTGAGTGTGGGAACAACCCTAGCTTAGAAACCCTATGTACGACATGAGCCAACATCTCTTCTAACAACCCTTAGCCATAGTTTCCAGGGTCTTGCATATCCAAAATAAAAAATTGTGACTTATCACTCGGTACGTATAGTCATACCTAGAACTCCCAGTCCAGACACAATCTTCCAATCAGGGTTCATTGAGTTGCTTAGCATTGATATGACATTTCATTTTTATCACATTTCTTGAAGAACAGGGTTAGAAAGTTTTAAAACAACAAAGTCTCATGGAAAAGAAAAAAAGGTTTTAAGCCATTTACGCACATCCTTGAAGCATCTTCTTCTCTTGAAGTCTATTGTGTTGCGCTCTCCGGGTGCGCCTTCTCTTTACTTCTTGGTCTCATCCTTCCCTCCCATGTAGGCTTTTACAAGGCTATGTCCTTAACTCTCTTCATTTCTCCTTCTGTGCTCTCTCAATATCTTCACTAGCTATTTTGGTTTGTGTCATCTATGCAGACAAATGCCAAATCCTTATCTGTAGCCTTAACTTTTCTAACAAGTCTAGTTTTGAATTTCCCAGTTCCTCCTGTGTGTTGCCATTTAGATATCTTGCAGGAACACTGAATTCAATTTATCTAATACAACTCTTCAACACTACCTACTGTATTTAATCACTATCTTCTCACTTAATCATTTTCAATTATATCATTTCTCTCTCCCGTTTTTCAGGCGTCTTCAAAGTACTATAGAATCTACCTCTGTACTATTTTTCTTATCAACATGGCTGCTCTTTTCATGTCTATGCACCCTTTTCTGCCTCTGAAATGCTCCAGGCTCACCATGCTGGTTGTCATGAAAACTGTTAAAAAAAAAAAAAAAAAAAAAAAAGTATCTTTAATTGTCTACGCTTTGCTTTGGAAACTTCATCAGGCCCTCTCTTACTCTGCTTATTTCAAACTTTCCCTTGTATTAGCTCCTCTTGGTTTAGGATTGCTGTGATTTGACTATTCGTGTCTCTTTCAAATTTCATGTTGAAGCTTAATTCCCAGTGCAACGTATTAAGAGGTGAGGTTTTCGGGAGGTGTCTGTGCTCACCAAACACCAAATCTGCTGGCACCATGATCTTTGGCTTCCCAGGTTCCAGAATTGTGAGAAATAAATTTCTGTTCTTTTGAAATTACCCAGTGTCAGATATTTTGTTCTAGTGCATTAAAAAAATAGACTAAGACAAGGATCATATTTTCCTTGTACCTTTTTTCTCTTCTCCATTACTCCAGCACGTGCTGGTGTTTCGCCAGAATTTTATACTATCTACACAGACTTTAGCTTCATGTCAATATACCTGTTACTAGGTGATTCCTAACAGGCATCTATACATTCCAAAAGCATTCCAGAAAATTAGCTATTATCACTAGGCAACTTCATCACTTGCTTCAACAATAAGAATTATGTCAGGCCGAGACGGGCGGATCACGAGGTCAGGAGATGGAGACCATCCTGGCTAACACGGTGAAACCCCGTCTCTACTAAAAAAATACAAAAAAAAAAAATCTAGCCTGGCGAGGTGGCGGGCGCCTGTAGTCCCAGCTACTCCGGAGGCTGAGGCAGGAGAATGGTGTAAACCCAGGAAGCGGAGCTTGCAGTGAGCTGAGATCCGGCCACTGCATTCCAGTCCGGGTGATAGAGCGAGACTCCACCTCAAAAAAAAAAAAAAAAAAGAATTATGTCAGTCAACTTTGAACATGTACCAAGGAAGGGAAGAAAAGAAGCATTGAGGTAGAAGCAGGAAAAGCAGGCTTGCACCGGCTTGTACCCAGTGCAAGCCTGATGTTGTAGTATAAGCCTACCACCTATTACAGGCTGAATTGTGTCCCCCACTCTCCAAATTCATATGTTGAATCTCTAACCCTGAGGATCTTAGAGTATAACTGTATTTTGAGTGAGGTCCTTTAAAGAGGTGATGATAGTGAGGCCATTAGTTTGAGTCCTATTTCAAATTGACTGTTGGCCTTATAAGAACAAGAAATTTGGGGAGCTGGGTGCAGTGGCTCACATTTGTAATGCCAGCATTGTAGGAAGACAAGAAAGGCGGATCACTTGAGGCCAGGAGTTCAAGACCAGCCTGGCCAACATGGCAAAACCCCATCTCAATAATAATAATTATAATAATAGCAAAAATTAGCCAGGCGTGGTGGCGTGCACCTATAATTCCAGCTACTTGGGGGTGCTGAGGCACGAGAATCACTTGAACCCAGGAGGTGGAGGTTGCAGTAAGCTGAGATCGCACCACTACACTACAGTCCAGTCTGGGTGACAGAGCGAGACACTGTCTCAAAAAAAACAAAAAACAAAAAAAAAGAGGAAGAAGAAGAAATGAAGAAAGAAGAAGAAGAAGGAGGAGAAGGAGAAGAAGAAGAAATTTGGATACCCAAAGAGACAACAGGGATTTGTGTGTACAGAAGAAATGCCATCTGAAGACACGTGAGACAGCAGCCTCTGCAAGCCAAGGAAAAAGGCCTCAGATAAAACCAAACTTGCCACCACCTTGATCTTAGGCTTCTAGCTTCCAGAAGTGTGAGAAAACAAATTTCTTTGTTTCACTCAGTCTGTGGTATTTCATTATGGTAACCCTAGAAAACTAACTCACCATCAATAAAAATGCAATTATGGCACAAACTGTCAACCTGTGTAAATGCTGACAATAAAGTTTAAGTGAAAGAGCAGACCCTGAACAAATTTTGTAACTACAATGAAGTGGGAAAAGAAAGAAAATTCTATTTCTCCAGTTTTATCTCTTTTCCCCATTTATTGACCTAATAATACATATAATACTTAGGTCATGCTAATGTCCTTTAAAACATACATACATTGAAATAAAGCTAAGTTTGTATCTTTGTAGCAGCAGCAGCCTCTGAACACAAGCCCCCCTTTCCTGTTCCCTCTCCTTCATCTAAAATGGATGGTTACAGGGAACAATAGCGGATGTTGCTGGTGAGATGCTAGGAGAAAGACATGCAGGAGATAAAGCTTAGGCCAGGCGTGGTGGCTCACAGGACTTTGGGAGGCTGAGGTGGGCAGATCACAAGGTCAGGAGTTCAAGACCAGCCTGACCAACATGGTGAAACCCTGTCTTTACTAAAAATACAAAAATTATCCAGGCATGGTGGCATGTGCCTGTCATCACAGCTATTTGGGAGGCTGAGGCAGGAGAATCGCTTGAACCCGGGAGGCAGAGGTTGCAGTGAGCCGAGATTGTGCCACTGCATGCCTGCCTGGGCCCCAGAGGGAGACTCCATCTCAAAACAAACAAACAGCTTTGTGTTTACTCTTGCTCAAATTTCTCTTTGGCTCTGTGAAGTGGATGTAAATGGATGAGAGTAAAGACATCTCTGGCTGGATAGTGGGAATCCTCTGCAATGCCTCAACATAGTTATTAAACCCTTAAATTCAGCTGCATGAGAAGCTGACAGCCAACAGCTAAAATGTACCAAGACATTGCTTATTCTGTCCTTTATTTCTGAACTATCACAATCAGTCTCTGATTTTTAATCTAGTGATAGTTTCTTGGTTTTTAAAAGTCAAGAACAGCAAATACTCCCGCTGGGGATGGCAGTTTCAGTGAGGGTGAAGGAATAGGGAAGTGGAATGTGTTGACAACTTACTTCTATAGCAAAGAGACTATTTCTTATGTTATCTGCTTCCCCTGGCTTCTGGAATCTGGCAAAGACTTTTTCCTTAAATATTGTATGAAACTGGCTTTCCATGTGGTGTAGGATTTAGAAATTAGATACTTGAACAAGTTCTATAAAGGAAGTGTATACGAATATTGTTTAAAATGCCAAGTCATGTGATCATTCAGCTTGGAATCAATTACAGCCTTAAAGCAGGTCTGCCACATTGCCAAGCTGCTCCTCATTCTTTATGTCAGTAACACTGGACAGTTCATAGAGGTAGAAAGTTATGGACATCATATTTGGGGAGATAATTTGAATTGAGCAAATGCATAGCTATTTTTTTAAAATAAAATGCCGTATTTGTAGACTCATATATTCTGTTACTTCAGACACCCTGATTCAAAAACAGACACATAACATTTTATCATTTGAGAAATGAGAATTTAAGAAAATTCTTCTTTCTGATTATGAGAGAGTGACTTCTTCAAACTCTATGGAAATCCACTCAAATGATAGGGATATTCCATCCTATAAAAAATGTTGGTCTGGGTGTAAATTATTAGTTCATTATTTCAAGAAATATTTATTGAGTACTTCCTCTAGGCACTGGCTGCACGTCAAGATAGACAAAGTTTCTACCATATGGAGCTTATGTTCTAGTAGAGAAACACAGGTAGTAAACAAGCAAATAAGTTCAGATACTGTTAAGTGCTAAGAAGAATATACAACAGGATGAGAATGGGTCCTCACTGAAGACCTCAGTGAGAAGGTAACATTGAAGCTGAGAACTCGATGACAAAAAGAAGCCAATCTTGCTCAAATCTTCTAGGGGAAGAGCTTTTCTGGAGGAGGGAATGACAAGTGTGAAGGCCCTAACATGAGAGGAACTAGCCTGGCATGTTCCAGGACAAAAAGAAGGCAGTGTATCTGGAATAATGTAACAGGAGAGATGTGATCAGAGAGGGTGGTCAGGGACCAGGTCTGGTAGGACTACTAGGTCAAGGTAAAGTCACTGAGTTTTACTCTAAGTAGGAAAGGAAGCCCATGGTTTCAGGCAGAAAAGCAACAGGATGTGATTTATGTTCTTAACACATGACTCTGACCACTATGAGGAAAATCAATTTTACAGAAAAGGAGAGGTCAACCAGGAGGCTGTTGCCGTATCCAGATGGGAAATGATGGTTCTTCAGGTAGTGTGAGCATAGGGGAGATGAAGAGAACCACGCTAATTCTGTATGTTTTGAAGTTGAGACTTAATAGGACTTGCAGAGAGATTGGATGTCAGAAATTAATGAAAAAGGGAAATCAAAGATGACTCCTGGATTAGGGGGTTTAACTATCGATTGACAGTGCTTCTATTTTCAGTGAAATATGCAGGGTAACCGTTAGACAGATGACAGGGTCAGAAAAGGGAAAGAAGAAGACTTATGGGAGGTTTGAGGAGAGAGGAAAGGTGTAGAAGAGTTATGAAGCATAAAAGAGAATATAATAGTAAGTAAAAAAGAATTGTTGCAAAGAGTTTTATCTCCCATTTGGGATTAGCTATTAGACAATACAAGATTTCCTAATAGGATCCTTGTCATTGTGGCTGTCTTATCTAAGAGAAAGGATGGTGAGAAAAGAGAAATACAGATAGAAAATGTCATTTTACACCACTGTGCATCTGACGTGTAGAACGCTCAGTCTGGAAGCCAGATGGCCTTCTGATAGACACAAGAGGAACATTATTTTAGAAAAAAAAAATCTGTCTGTAACATGGAAACATTCACATGAGTCTTACTAAACCTGAAATAATTTACAGCAGAGATAAGCCAAACAAGTTTACTAATAATAGTAAGAACCTTCAGCTTAAAAGTACCATTTCCCACATTCCATAATCTTGTTGAATCTCGGAAATGAACCTAATCCTATTTGCCCATCTCTCCATCTATTTTTCTATTGATTCATTGATTTATTTAATGAATATTTACCGAGTGTCTACTATGTGCTGCTATGTGCTAGTAACAAGGTAGATACAGTCTCTACCTTCATAGAGCTAATATTCCAACAGGAGAAAGAGACAAGAAACAAGTAAAGGAAATGAAATGATGAATGATCAGGAAAAGTGTCTTTGAGGAGATGAAACTTAAGTTGAGGCATGAAAGATGAGTGTCGGTAAGCTATACAAGAACCTGGGCGGGAGCATTCCAGACAAGTGTTAACAGGAAAGAATCTGGCATGACCAGAGGGATGTAAAACAGAGAAGAGTGACAGGGGATGTGACACCAGTGCCAGGTAGGTGCCAGCTCACTTAGGAGAAATCAGAAAGATCTTGTAAATTTTACTGTTGCTCCTCAGTCAAATTTATCCAAAAGTTGCCAGAATAAGCTTCTTAAAAATGTCTATCCCAGCAACCACTTATCTGCTTAAAAACCTTCAGTGGTTTCTGATTGCATTTGAAATTGAATCTAAATTATCCAGCTTAGCCTACAGGACACAGAATGAATCAAAGATATGACTTAGATTTTTGTCTTCTACAACTGTATGGTGTGCCAATGATAAACCGGAGATGACTAGAAGAAGAAAAGTTTTTTGGGGGAATTGGAGAAATCTCATTATATAATACTTTCAATTCATGTGTAAAAAAATTCCATGAGTATAATTAATTAAGAAAAACTTTGGTGCCCTTCTATTCTGTTGTCTACATTAAAGAATTCAGGGCCAGGCGCAGTGTCTCACACCTGTAAACTCACCACTTTGGGAGGCTGAGGCAGGAGGACCGCTTGAGGTCAGGAGTTCGAAGCTAGCCAACATAGCGAAACCCCATCTCTACTAAAAATACAAAAATTATCTGGGCATGGTGGAGGGCACCTGTAATCCCAGTTACCCAGAAGGATGAGGCAGGAGAATTGCCTGAACCTGGGAGGCGGAGGTTGCAGTGAGCTGATATCATGCCACTGCACTCCAGCCTGGGCAACAGAATGAGACTCTGTCCTAAGAAAGAAAAAAAAAATCATATTTTTGAGAACTCCTATGATCCAAAAGTATCTCTATTCATGACTTCTATTATGCATACTTATTACCCATTGGCTATGTTCGTTTAGCCTATTGGAAAGCATTGTTTTGCTTTGTTTTCGTTTTTGTTTTTTTACCCAGCTCCTCCAACTGCTTTGCAGTCCCCAGTCTTCTTTCCAATCATTCCACCTCTCCATAAATTTCATATTTGATACGCCCTAAGTATGATCAAAGGTATTACCACGTCTGGGATTTCTCTGTACCCCTTCCCACCTTTTTTTTGTCTCTTAGAACTTTAATTTCACTTTGCTTTGTGCATTTTTTGTGATCTTCAAAATCTTCTACTCTTTCCCCATATGTTTCTCCAAAGGTCCTTGTTGCCAGCTCAGAATTTCTGTACCTTTTTTGTATTTCTATAAAATAATTCCTTCAGAGTATTCTAGGCACATTCTTTTTTCCATCCCTGATCCAGGGCTGCCACTTTCTTTTAGTTTAGAGCATAATGTCTACAACTAAGCCTTGGGAATGAACAGACTATCTTTACACTGAGGGACTGTATTTTCCATTGATTCTGAAAGTGAGAGACACAAAGACCCACAATCAAAAGGGTTGCCACCTATATAGGATAAAGTCTTGCCTGTTGCAGGAACATTTGTAGTAGGCAGGTTCTATGAAGGATAAAAATTTTGTAAAAAAACATTTGCCTTACTAAAACAACAGCAACAAACAAAAAACAACAAGAAGAAAACCCAATCTATGCTCTATTCCACTAATTATTTTTCCATGAAAGGAATTATAGCATAGTGGTTAAGAGCACGAGCTTTGGAGTCCACCAGAGTTGACCCCAGCTTAGGCTTTAAGCACGGGTGTGAATGCCATCACTAAACCTTTTTAAGCCTCCGTTTCCTCATATCGGTGGAGACTATTTGTATCTACTTCATGGATTGTTGTATGGACTACATAAAATATTATTGATTTATCACTCAAAACCTAGCATAGATATTTAAAGATGGTAAGTTTTCTTATTTTATGCTATGTAATTATCTTATTGTTTGTGTATTTGTCATTTCATCACTGTACTCACATATAATTTTAAACCTCTTCCTTAGAGCTTTCCAAAATATGCACAATATTTTTAGATTTTGACCTATACTTTCTAGGCTTTTATTTCATCACTCTGTTGCTCATACTCTCTTCCCCCTAAGAAACAAGTAGGCCTATGGTTTTAAAATATTTTCTGATCATTTGCAGCATATTTTTCACAGATGGTCTATGAAAAACATTTAGGAACTCATTGATTTCCTATAAATTTTTTTGTGCTTATATACATACACACACACAAATTATACAGATAACTGTATATTTAAACATACATATAATTTATATATTAAAATAAATATATACCTTCATTTCTATATTTTTTTGTGCTTATATACACATATACACACAAATTATACAAATAACTGACATATTTATACATAAATTATATATGTATTGCTATATATATTACATTCCTGCTTTTAGGACCTCAGTACAAAAATCAATCTTCCCCATGGAATGAAAGAAACATACAGCAATCATCAAAATATTGTTAGGAATACTATACCAAGAACTAAAGTAAAATAATTCAAATCCCTAGTTACGTTGAGGTAATTCT
This sequence comes from Rhinopithecus bieti, assembly GCF_001698545.2. NCBI lineage: Eukaryota > Metazoa > Chordata > Mammalia > Primates > Cercopithecidae > Rhinopithecus > Rhinopithecus bieti. Next base: position 549,760 of record NW_016818327.1, read on the forward strand.
ACATGTCTATGTACTCTCCATCATGTTTGAATTTCCAGAAGCAGATCATAAAGTTATCAGTGTCATCTTGTGATGATCTAGATAAACTCTTTCAAATGGGAGTGTTGGCTTTTAGGCCAGGAGGTTGAGCCCCAACAAAATCCTATCTTGGTGCTCACACAGCTCCTCCAATCACAGTATCCCTTTTTTACCCAAACCCTTCATTCCTTCACTACTCCACTCCATGTTTATGCTTAATATAATCAGTGTTTTAAGCTTAGTTTTCATTCACCAATAGCAGAGCTCTATGAATTATCCAAATGAAACACATTAGCATCCATAAATACTCTTTGGTGTTTATATTACATTGTATTTTTTTTACAAGTCTCTGTGTTATTTACATGAATAGTCCATACTTGTGGTTCGTGGTTTTGCATGCCATCATGACAGATCCCAAAAATTCAACAAAAAGAAGAGTATCAGTTCCAAGGTCTGCTGCCAGTATAAGGATAAGACTTGAGTATTCATCAATGTCAGGAAAGTTTTAAAGTCCACATACGCTCTGGTAATTATGTCTGCTCCAAATGACACTAGCAAACATGTACAATACTATTGAATATTTATAGTTATAATTATATTAACTATAATTTATAATAATTTATATTCTAAATCTAATAAATTCCATTTTAACAAAATAACATCTGCAAATTATTCAAACTCATTAAACCCCCAAATGAAAATATAATCAAAGTGAAACAATGATAAGGCATGTTGGCTTTTGCCAAGTAATGTTTCCATTTAGATAGTGAGGTCCCAGTCCTCTGCAACACAGAATATCACATACTCATGTTCGTAGTATTTTTTTTTTTTTTTGAGACAGTGTCTCACTTTGCTACCCAAGCTGGAGAGCAGTGATGCAAACATGGCTCTCTGTAACCTTGACCTCCCGGGTCTAGTGATCTTCCCTCCTCAGCTTCCTCAGAAGCTGGGACTACAGACACATGCCACCATGTTTGGTTAATGTTTTAAAACAATTTTTGTAGAGATGGGGTCTTGCTGTGTTGCCCAAGCTGGTCTCGAACTCCTGGCTTCAAGTGATTCTCTCATCTCAGCCTCCCAAAGCGTTGTGATTATAAGTGTGTGCCACTGCCCTTGCCATATAGTCTATTAAAAAAAAAGAAACTGTGCAAAAACATTTAATATTTGAACTAATTATACATATAAAATGGTATTAAAAACATTAACACATACAATCACTTTCAAAGGTTTAGGGTTTTAAATTTAACAGAAAAGGGAACGAAACAATGTTTGATGAAAACGATGCAAGTATTCATGCAAAGATTTAATTTTCCCTCAAACAGCAGGATACGTTGGATCCAGTATAATGGACTCTCATACACCATCATACAATGAAGAAACAATACTTTCAGAGAATTATCTTTAGGTGAATAAATTAAAAATGTCAGACTAAGAAACATACTGTACATAAACATACACATGAAAAGCCTAAAAATCCAGCTGTGACAAGAGACTTACAACTGAATCAAATGCAATTTGAGAAAAGCTACAAAACATTTGCTTTGTGTAATCTCTACGTATAACTTTAGAAACAGAGATTTTTGCCCTGGAGTGGTATAACTAAAACACCCAAAACTTTTACTAACATTTAGCATAAAGGTGCTGATTTCCTTGGCATACAAATTTTTTGTCTTATTTTCTTTTTCTTTCCCAAATCCACCTATCTGATTAAATACACTGAGTAAATTTTTTTTTTTTTAACGCTGCTTTCTGAGTGTTCTTTGCTATAAGTCCATCTTGTTCTGGAACCTCCGTTTTGATATCCTGCCCATAATTGTTTTCTCCTTCATATTTTCCTTGATTTGTATTTGATCAGTATCTTAGCTCATGTCTACTGAAATCACATGATCTAGAATAAGTATGTTTTTTGTATCTCTCAACTGACTTCCAGTAGTGGTCTGAGCTTGCTGGTGAAGTGAAATACCTCATAGAACCTGGCTTTTACCTTCTCTAGAACTCTTTTCTTCCCTCCTACAGCCACATCTCCTACAACCATATCCTGTTCAAATCTACAACCATAAATTTTTATCTTGTTTCTTGAATTCCTATGGAAGGAATCTGAGGAATTTCTTCTACTGGAAAAACATCTTTCTGATTTATACGGCTTTTCTGCTTTGCTACTACTTGTCTCAGTTTTATCGGTATAAAAATCTCTTGGCTCTTCAGACCTGTCTCCAAAATAATACAATATTTCACTTGAAGATGGAGAGAGTATCTATCTTTCTCTTTTACTCATGTTTTCTGGTATTGTAACCTATCCTGCTTTTCCAGTAGTTTTTTCACTTTTTGTTTTTAGTTAAGAAAAGATGCTCAAGTATTTGTTGAAACTGGGTTTCACCTTTCCTCCTCTATCTATCTGGATTGAGAATACCCTAAGCACATGCCTCTTTGAATTTCAAGCAGACTTTGAACAGTTCCTCTTATGTTTCTTATGCTTTTTGTGACCAGAAGAGAATGAGGATGATGCAGAAACAGATTCATTAGCAGAAGAAACAGGAAGAGGAAGTAGTTGATTTTCTTTTCTTCTTTAGCCTTTCTCTGTCTCTCTTTTTTTTTTTTTTTTTTTTTTTTTTTTTTTTTTTTTTTTTTTTTTTTTTTTTTTTTTTTTTTTTTTTGAGATGGAGCCTCACTCTGTTGCCCAGGCTGGAGTGCAGTAGTGCAATCTTGGCTCACTACAACCTCTGCCTCCCGGGTTCAAGTAATTCTCCTGTCTCAGACTCTTGAGTAGCTGGGATTACAGGTGCACACCACCACGCCCAGCTACTTCTTTGTATTTTCAGTAGATCCAGGCTTTTCACCATGTTGGCCAGGCTAGTCTCAAACTCCTGACCTCAAGTGATCTGCCCGCCTTGGCCTCCCCAAATTCTGGAATTACAGGCGTGAGCCACTGCGCTTTGTCTCTTGTTCTCTTTTAAGAGCTTATGTAACTTTCTTCACATGTTTCTATTTTCTTTGTTTTCTGCTTTTCTTCCTTTTCAACTTGTTTTTCTCTGTACTTATTCATGAAGTTTCTGCGAAGCAGTTTTTACATCTTTCAAAGTCTCATCCAAAGCCAAAGCTTTCTTCCGGTGACTTTCAGCATTTAAAAACTTTTCTTCTTCTAACTACCTTCTTCTTTCTACAAGTGTCTGTGAGTTGGAGAGTTTTGTAATGCAAGCTCAAAATCTTCTGTTGCTTTGGTCAGACTTCCCTTTGTCACATTTAACCCAGCATGAACTGCCAGTGCTTTGTTTGTTTCTAGAGTTTTATTGTATTCATTCACAGCATCCACATGGCATCTAATCTTAAACTGTAATCTTCACCTATTTTAAAACCCAAGATGCATATTGTTTCTTTCTTAATGCAGAAAAAAATTGTCTTAAGAGAAATTATTGCTCTGCAGGGCTTTTATTAAATACGGTGGATGGTTGCAGCGACACGAATGGAACTGTAGTACATTATGCTAAGTGAAATAACTCAGAAACAGAAAGTCAAATACCACATGTTCTTCCTTCTAAGTGGGAGCTAAACAATGTGTACACATGGACATATAGAGTAGAATAACAGACATTAGGGACTCAGGAGGGTGGGATGGTGGAAGGAGGGTAAGGAATAAAAAAATTACCTATTGGGTACAATGTTCATTATTTTTGAGATGGGTACACTAAAAGCCCAGACTTCACCAGTGTGAAATACATCTATGTAACAAAACTGCGCTTGTATCCCTCCAATATGTTTTTTGGTGTTTTTTTTGTTTTTGTTTTTTTTGAGATGGAGTCTCGCTCTGTCACCCAGGCTGGAGTGTGGTGGTACACTCTTGGCTCACTGCAACCTCCGCCTCCCAGATTCAAGTGATTCTCCTCCCTCACCCTCCTGAGTAGCTGGGATTACAGGAATGCACCACCACGCCCAGCTAATTTTTGTATTTTTAGTAGAGACGTAGTTTCACCATGTTGGTCAGGCTAGTCTTGAACTGCTGACATCGTGATTCGCCCGCCTCAGCCTCCCAAAGTGCTGGGATTACAGGCATGAGCCACTGTACCTGGTCCTAAATATGTTTTTTTAAGGTGGTGGATTAGATTAGTCTATTCCTACTTTTTCTAGAAAAAAATTACTCCTGGATTAACAAATCCCACTGAACTCTGCATGATGTTTTTGTAGGCTCCAAAGAATTGTTATTTAGTTCAACACGCCTCCTGTAGCACAAAAGAAGTTCTTCAGGGCTAATTACACCTAATTTAATACCAGATAGGTGTGGTGGAAGAGACGCAGTAACGAGAGACAGTGCAAGCTTTGCATGGCATCTATCAATATCCTTGATTCCAGCTTGAATGATGTCACCAGATAGGATGATAAATAACCCCTATGGTTATTATGAGAAGACACATTTTTTTAAAAAAAATTATACTTTAAGTTCCAGGGTACATGTGCACAATGTGCATGCTTGTTACATATGTATACATGTGCCATATTGATGTGCTGCACCCATTAACTCATCATTTACATTAGATATATCTCCTAATGCTATCCCTCCCCATTACCTCAACCCCACAACAGGCCCTGGTGTGTGATGTTCCCCTTCCTGTGTCTAAGTGTTCTCATTGTTCAGTTGCCACCTATGAGTGAGAACATGTGGTGTTTGGTTTTCTGTCCTTGTGATAGTTTGCTGAGAATGATGGTTTCCAGCTTCATCCATGTGCCAACAAAGGACATGAACTCATCCTTTTTTATGGCTGCATAGTATTCCACGGTGTATATGTGCCATATTTTCTTAATCCAGTCTGTCATTGATGGACATTTGGGTTGGTTCCAAGTCTTTGCTATTGTGAACAGTGCCGCAATAAACATACATGTGCATGTGTCTTTATAGCTGCATGATTTATAATCCTTTGGGCATATACCCAGTAATGGGATGGCTGGGTCAAATGGTATTTCTAATTCTAGATCCTTGAGGAATTGCCACACTGTCTTCCACAATGGTTGAACTAGTTGACAGTCCCGCCAACAGTGTAAAAGTGTTCCTATTTCTCCACATCCTCTCCAGCACCTGTTGTTTCCTGACTTTTTAATGATTGCCATTCTAACTGGTGTGAGATGGTATCTCATTGTGGTTTTGATTTGCATTTCTCTGATGGCCAGTGATGATGAGCATTTTTTCATGTGTCTGGAGAAGACACATTTCTTAATGGAGAAAGTCCTGTGATTTCTAAGCAGAATGTATCTCCTATGATGCTGCTTCATCAACAAATCAACACCATGAAAAATTAAAATTCCTGTATAAAACTAGTTTTTCTAATCACTAAGTCACCATGCTCAATAGTTTGGAAAAACAACTCTCTCCAATCTACACTAGGTATCTCCATAAATAGTTTTAAAGGTGGCATGGCTGCATAATAATCTTCATTGTCTTCATTAATTTCAGAAGTTGTAGTTGTCTCTGCTTTCCAGGGGTGCAAAAAGCAGATCTGTCTCTTTGAAGAAGAATTTTTGCATTTTATTGTTATCAACTCTCTTCTCTTTTCTGTTGCAGGGGCAGAGGGCCCAGGCAGGCTTGGCAGCTGATCCCAGGACACTACACCAGTGCAGATTGTCCTGCTGTTCGCTCTGGAGCAAGGATAGCAATAATGGCCCTGTGGCAAATCAGTGACTGCCACAGAAGGTTTCAGCAGATGGCTAGAGATTGCTGGGCCTGACAGCCAGTGGGAAGCTGAGGAGGAAGCCTGGAGACCACTGGAGGCACACAGCATAGTCACTTAGATGATCTTTCACATTGATTTAGAGGGATAAGTATGACTGTTTCTACTCTGTTATAAAGATGTGTCTTCTCAATCTTAAAATTTCTAATTCAGGTGTTATAAGAATTTCTAATTCAAGAGTTACAAGTTAAAAAAACAAGCATTTAAAAAAATGTCAATGTGGCCAAGTATGCTGATTATTATCTGAGTGCTCTATCACATCCATTCTTCAGGCTGCTCTGTCTTGTTCTTTGCCCTGGAGGCTAACCTCTATTAAGGCATCTGCAGAATTTGCCTTAGAATTTCCTGTTCGAAGTTGAGTTAATGAGATGCTCTGGCCAATGTTTGCAGCTATGGCAACAATGTGGTGGATTGTGGGGGTGGACTGGGCTCTTCAACAATGTGGTGGATTGTGGGGGTGGACTGGGCTACTCTGGGGAGTGTACATAAAGAAAAAAGATAACCTTAAAGTCTAGAATACCCAGCTCAAAGCACAACAATGGCAAACGAATAGCTTGAAAATGTCAGAAGCACCTAGGAAACATATTTTGTAGGAAGGAAGGCTTGATGAACTCTACCAGGTAAATAATTCTGTTCAGACAATGTGCTGGTGAAGGATAGGAGAATGGATGTTGAAAGTGGGAAGCTGTTGTTGTCAGTTTAGGTCTTGTAACCAGCTAGTTTTAAGTTAGTTGTTTTTCCCCTTTTCCATCATACATTTTATAAAGAGAACTAATGGTAGCTAACATTATGATTTAGGTTCCAGTAGGAAGCGTGACAGAACTGACATCACTCAGCAATTGCACTATGGCTGATAAGACTTTATGCTTCTCCTGTGTTGAGGTCAAAAATTTTTATTCAGGCAAAGGTCAAGACTGGATGCTGAGTGGCAGAAGAGGTGAACTGTGCTGGTTATTCTGTTTGCATCCCCCTACTCATGCCTTGATTCATAGCATGCCCTTTACCCTGGGCATCCCAGGACACTGATCTCTATAAATTCCATGACCAGGGTTCTCGTGCCCTTTTGCTTCCAGTTGGGTTTGACCAAAGGGATGCCACAGCAGGTTATTGGATGGCAGGAGGAGAAAGAGGCAGGAGTATTTTCCTATCTCTTCTACCTTTGCTTGGCCACAGTTTTGGCAGTGGCTGCATTGTATAGTTACAGCTTCTATCTAGCAATTTCTCTTCTATGGCTCCAAACTTTTTCCAGGTTCTGGAAACACTATTTCCCATTCTTGTCCCTTTAGTTCTGGGATGACAATAATTTCCTACTATTAATTTTCCCTAAGTGTTACATCACACAGTTTCTGTTTCCTTAACCTTGTCCATAATTCTTTAGATAATATTTTTATTAAGCTCACTCAGTTACAGTCTTTGTGTTTGCCTTTTATTTCCTGCTATTCCATTGACTGATACATTATGGAAAGGACGAGAAATTGGGAGGGACCAGATGAAGGCAACCATTGGCACTGGGATGTAGTTGCAAGTGGTGGAGCAAATGCAGCTAAGAAGGCAGAAAGCAGAATTCAGAAAATATGGTCATAGGCTGGGTGCTGTGGCTGATGCCTGTAATCCCAGCACTTTGGGAGACTGGGCAGGAGAATCACTTGCCGCCAGGAGTTCCAGACCAGCCTGAGCAACATACCAAGACCTCGACTCTACAAAAATTAAAAAATTAGCCAGGTGTGGTGGTACGTGCCTGGAGTCTCAACTACCTGGGAGGCTGAAGCAAGATTCTGAGCCTAGGAGATCGAGATTGTAGTGGGCTATGATCACACTAATGCACTCCAGTCTGGGTGACAGACAGAGTCCCTGTCTCAAAAAATAAAATTAAATTAAATTAAATTAAATTAAATTAAAATCTTCTTGAGAAGACAATAGGGTCTCCTGATAGAGACCTGGGAAATTTCTTAGTACCTTCAGTGATTCATTTAAAAACAAATTGTAAAGTTGGCCATTCTTCCCTCCATTTTGTCACTCTCCATCTGTTTCATTTGAGAGTGGTATCTTTTGACTTTTCCTTACATTTTGGAGGTTTTAGGGCCAAGTGTACCCTGCATAATAATAATACCCTGCATTATTATATAATGCTTCAAGATATGTTTTCAAGATAGTGTGTACCAACTTTTGGATAAGCTTTTTGTCAGCCTACCTAATGAAGAACCATGAGTTACAGACTTGTCAGGAATCAGGTAATCAAAAACAAGTTTATTCCCAGTACTTTATTTTCACATATTTATCATATTTATCGTGAGATACTTTTGCTAACTGGGTCTATAGAAATTTCCAGCTTTGTGTCCCTTTCTGTCTTTAATAAGACATGTTCAGTAGATTTAGAGCCCACCCAAATCCAGTATAATCTCACTTAAAAAACAAACAACAACAACAAAGAAAAACAAAACAGAACAAAACAAAAAAGGTCTTGCTATGTTACTGAGGCTGGAGTGTAGTGGCACGATTATAGCTCACTACAAACCTTGAACTCCTGGGCTTCAGTGATCGTCTTGCCTCAGCCTCCTGAGTAGCTTGAACTACAGGGATTCATCCAGCTAATGTTTTATTTTTTTGTAGAGACAAAGTCTTGTTATGTTGCTCAGGCTGGTGTTGAGCTCCTGGCCTCAAGCAATCCTCCTGCCTTGGCCTTGTAAAGGGCTAGGATTACAAGCATGAACAACTATGCCCAGTTCTATAATCTCATCTTGATTCTTATATCTGCAAAAATCTTATTTCCAAATAAGGTCACATTCTAAGGTTTTGGATGGGCATGAATTTTTTGGGCATGGGAGGGCGGGGTTCTCTATGAACCATTACAAGGCCATTGAACTTCATGTGGTGCTAGGGACAGGGTTGCCTTCCTGTCGGGGGAGCTGGTGTGGGCTCAGCAGGTAGCACAGAGAGGCTTCCACAAGCTGCAGAGATGCCAAAGCAGCCAAGATGCTGGGGACTTAAGGAGGCAAGCGCAGCCTGTGCGCAAAAGAAGCAGAAGCAGCAGAAGTTGCTTCTAGCTATGAAAGATTTCCTGAACTGAAAATTAAACAGAGGTATTCTAAGATTTTGGTGGGGTTTTTTGTTGTTGTTGTTGTTGTTGATTTGTTTTGATTTTGTTTTCAAAACCTTTGACTTCTTTCCCCTTTTTGAAACACTTTGTTTTCTGTTGCCTATTGAAGCTCATTCTCCTTGCTTCTCTCACATTGGATCTCAGACTTCTTTCCTGGCATGTTTGCCTACACCAGACCCTAATGGCCGCTGTCCTGAGCCCATCTTCCTATTCTCATGATTATAAATTGTAGCAGATGATACATTATATGAATATATCATAATTTACTTAGCCAATATCCTATTGAGGGTCATTTATATGTTTTGAATTTGGGGCTATTACATATCATACTCTGGCGGACAAATGTGTGTATATACACACACGGTATAGATATATATATTGAAAATAAATATATTATTACACATGTAATTATTTTCTTACAGTGAGTTCCTAGGAATGTCTACAGACATTCCTGTTTGTCATACCTGAGTTGTGATCTAGTAGGTAGAACCTAGGGATGCTTCTTAACATTCTGCAGTGCACAGAACATCCCCTCCCCACTCCACCCACAATCCCAGCGAAGACTGTTCAGGCCCAAATGGCAATAGTGATGAGGCTGAGAAATCCTGTCTACATCCCTGTTCTTGACAGTCACCAGGGGAAGCCCAGGAATTTCAGGTCTTTGTTTCTGTACTCTAACGCACATATGGTTTTGTGAATAACCTTTTTTGCTGTCTCTGCCTATGTCCTAAAACCCTTGCCCTGTGTCCTCTGGAATCCATCAATTATCAGTAAAATACTCCTTTCTTCATGATCTTTTCTGAATGGTGTCTTCAACTTCTTGCTCTCATTAAACCTGGCTTCTGGTAACACTCTTACCCCTGCAATCCTCTTAAGCAGTGGCTGTTTTCTCAGCTACATCCATTATACCACCGGGAATGGAGTAGTGGCATGTTACTTGCTGTTCTCTGAAGCTTCCAAACCTGTATCACTCTATCCCTAAAAACACACAGCTTTTCATCACACATCATTACATCTTAATATTTACTATTTCTTTTTGGGGCTAGGCTGTACCTCAACCCAAGTCATTGCCCTTAGTCTATTAAAGATTCTAGTTCCTGGTTCACTGTAATTCCATGCAATAATATTCTTATAACAATTATTGGTTGTTTCAGCACCTATGCAGATAATGCTTTGCACAACCTGGCCTCTCATTTCCTTGACCTTTTCTCCTCTCTATCTCAGTTACTCACTCTCTGAACTTTGTCACTGCCAATAACAGCAGCTCCTCCATTATCTTCCTTATAAAGATCCTACTTTCCAACCCAATAGTCTCTTTTCGGCTTTTGTTTTCTACAGTATTTCAGCTCCAACCATCCTTTGGCCCCACTCCACCAGAAAAAAAGGTCATTCATTCTACCAGTTGTCTCCATCTCTTATCTCTCTCAGGTCCATATTTCCTTCTGTGTCTGGCTTAAATTTCATAGTCAGTCATTAATATATTTCTTTTGCACGTACTCTACACACCCTTGTTCTGCTTAATATTTATCTTCATCTACTCTGTGCCAACATCTGAGAAGCTGAACATGGCTGAAGAAAATCACACTGTTATGACTGGTCTCACCTTAATTTTTTTTTCTTTTACCAATTCCTTCAATGGGCTCCATAAAGCTTTCTAGGAATTTTGTTATACTTTGCTAATTCATTCATTCCCCTATACTCCTAGGTCAGTGGTTCTTGGCTATGATCGGCCCCATGACTTGTAGCATCGGCTTTATTTGGGAAGAATGTTAGAAATGCAAACTTTTCCCCCACCCCAGACCTATTAAATCAGGGACTCTGGGCGTGAGGCCCACACATCTTTGCTGTAACAAGCTGTATTAGTCCCTTTTCACATTGCCATAAAGAACTACCTGAGACTGCACAATTTATGAAGAAAAGAGGTTTAATTGACTCATAGTTCTGCAGGCTGTATGGGAGGCATGGCTTGGAAGGCCTCAGGAAACTTACAATCATGGCAGAAGGTAAAGGGGAAGCCAGCATATCTTACATGGTAGGAGCAGGAGGAAGAAAGAGTGAAGGTGCAGGTGCTACACACTTTTAAACAACCAGATCTCATGAGAATTCAATCATGAGACGGCACTAGGGGAATGGTGCTAAACCATTAGAAACCACCCCCATGATCTAATCACCTCCCTTGAACATTGAGAATTACAATTCAACGTGAGATTTGGATGGGGACACAGAGCCAAACCGTATCACAAGCCCTTCTGGTGATTCTGATACACACTCAGGCTGGAAAGCCCTAGTGCTAGCTCCTACCAGAGAGTCAAATCTGGCTTATCACCGGTTTTGCTTGTTTTAATTTTTTAAGTAGTTGAATTGAGACATAACTCATATACCATAGAATTTACCTATTTAAAGTGTACAATTCAATGGCTTCTAGTATATTCAGAGACTTGTGTAAACATCACCACAACCAATTTTAGAACATTTTCATCACCAAAAAAAATTTTAAAAAAAGAAATCCCATGCTCTTGAGCTATTATCTCTCAATCCCCTCATCTTTCCCATCTTCAGGCAATCACTTACCTCTTTCTCTATATATAGATTTGACTATTCCGGACATTTCATACAAATGAAATCATAAAATATATTGCTTTTTTGTGTGTTTGGCTGTTCCATTTAGCACAGTGTTTTCAGGTCCATTCACATTGTAGCGTGGGTCAGTACTTCATTCCTTTATATTGCTGAAAAATATTCTATTGTATGAATATACCACATTTTGTTGATCCATTCATTGGTTGATAGACATTTGGGTTGATTTTATTTTTGGATACTGGAAATAATTCTGCCATGAACATTTGTGTACAAGTTTTTGTATAGACATATATTACCATTTCTCTTGGGTGTATATGTGAAGATTGAATTGTTGAATCTTATGATAACTCTATGTTTAAGTATTAGCCTGTCTATTTTCCAAAGTGACTGTACCATTTAACATTCCCACCTGCAATATATGAGGTTTTCGAATTTTCCATGTCTACACCAACACTTGTTATTATCTGTCTTTCTGATTTTAGCCATTCTAATGGGTGTGAAATGATATCTCATGATGGTGTAGTTTTGATTTGCATTTTTCCTGATAGCTAATTATGTTGTGCTTTTTGGGCATTTGTATTTCTTCCTTGGAGAATAATCAGTTCAGATCTTTTGTTCATTTTATTTTTAAAATTATTGATTTATAAGAGTTCTTTGTATATTATAGATACGAGTCCTTCCCTTATCAGATATATGTTTTGAAAAACTTTTTTCCTCCCATTCTGTGAGCTGTTTTTTAAATTTCTTAGTGGTGCCCTTTGGAGCATAAGTTCTTAATTTTAATAATACCCAATCTATCTATTTTTAATTTTTTTGGTGTTACATATAAGAAATCATCATCAAATCCAAACTCATAAGGATTCATCTCTATGTTTTCTTCTAAAAGCCATAGCTTTAGATTGAATGTTTAGGTCTAAAGTTGATTTTGAATTAATTTTTATATACGGTGTGGGTTGTGGGGTAGGGGCCCAAGTTCATTCTTTTGCTTGTGCTATTCAATGGTTGCTGTCTGTTTTCATAAACAATGTTTTATTGAAACTTAGCCACGCCCATTCATTTACACATTATCTATAGATGCTTTGATACTACAACTGCAGAGTGTGTAGCTGAGACAGAGACTGTACGGCTTAGAAAGCCTAAAATGTTTGTTAGCTAGTCTTCTGCAGAAAAAGCTTCCTGACACCTGTCCTAAAGGGTGACTTTGTATTTTCTTGTTTCCTCAAACCTCCAATACTTGCTTTGCACCTGACTCTCAGCTGAAGGCTCTGCTGATGACTTTGTGAAATTTAAAATGATTGTTAAATAGAAGAGCATTTCCACAAGTTTCCGTCACTAGACGTATCAACTCTGTTACATCTGAGCTCATATTCTTTACCTTCTTCCTTGCTTCTACTTAAGGCCAGCCCTCCACTTGTGTATGAAGTTGCGTACCATTGATATTTCACCCTCTTGAATTATCCGCATCAGCATACAGACATGCTATAATATTAATCATCATTAAGAATAACTTTTCCTGATCTCACTTTTCTTCCTCCAGTAACCACTATGTTTATCCCTCTTTACTGTAATACTCAGTGGAAGGGATGTCTCTATTTACTATGTAGTTCTCTCTTTATATTTGTTTTTAAAACTTCTTTAAGTTTGGCTTCCATGCCTGTTGATTGAAACTACTCAAATCCACACCTCAAAGCAATAAGAGCCATCTATGACAAACGCAAAGTCAATCATACTGAGTGGGCAAAAGCTGGAAGCATTCTCCTTGAAAACCAGCACAAGACTGATGCCCTCTCTCACTACTCCTATTCAATGTAGTATTGAGAGACCTGGCCAGAGCAATCTGGCAAAAGAGAGAGATAAAGGGCATCCAAATAGGAAGAAAGAAAGTCAAAACATCCCTGTTTGCAGATAACATGATTCTACAGCTAGAAAGCCCAACAGTCTTGGCCCAAAAGCTCCTTAAGTTGATAAACAACTTCAGTGAAGTTTCAGGGTACAAAATAACCATACAAAAATTGCTAGCATTCCTACACTCCAACAACAGTTAAGCTGAGAGCCAAATCAGGAATGCAATCCCATTTACAATTGCCACACACAAAAACTAAAATACCTAGGAATACAGCTAACTATGAAGGTGAAAGAGCTCTACAATCAGAATTATAAAATGCTGCTCAAAGAAGTCAGAGATGACACTAACAAATAGAAAAACATTTCATGCTCTTGGATAGGAAGAATCAATATTGTTAAAATGGACATACTGCTTGATATGGTTTGGCTCTGTGTCCCCACCCAAATCCCATCTCCTACTGTAATCCCCATAATCCTCACATGTCAAGAGAGGAAACTAGTGGGAGGTAATTAGACCATGGGGGCAGTTTCCCCCATGCTGTTGTCATGAGAGCGAGTGAATTCTCCTGGGATCTGATGGTGGTATAAGTGGCAGTTTCCCCTTCTCTCTCTCACCTGCTGCCATGTAGGATATGCCTGCTTCCCCTTGCGCCATGATTGTAAGGTTTCCTATCATTTCCCCAGCCATGCAGAACTGTGAGTCAATTAAATCTCTTTCCTTTATAAATCACCCAGTCTCAGGCAGTTATTTATAGCAGTGTGAGAATGGGCTAATACACTCCCCAAAGCAATTTATAGATTAAATGCTATTCCTATCCAACTGCCAATGATATTTTTGACAGAACTAGGAAAAACTCTTTTAAAATTCATATGTAACCAAAAAAGAGCCCGAATAGCCAAGGCAATCCTAAGAAAAAGAACAAAACTGGAGGCTTCACACTACCTGACTTCAAACTATACTACAGGGCTACAGTAACCAATACAACATAGTACTGGTACAAAAACAGACCCACAGACCAATAAAACAGAATAGAGAGTCCAGAAATAAGGCCACACACCTACAACCATCTGATCTTTGACAAGGCTGACAAAAAGCAATGGGGAAAGCATTTCCTCGTTAATAAATGGTGCTGGGATAATTGGTTAGCCCAATGTAGAAGACTGAAACTGGACCCCTTCCTTATATCATATACAAAAATCAACTCCAGATGGATTAAAGACTTAAATGTAAAACCAAAAACTATAAAATCCCTGGAAGACAACTTAAGCAATAACATTCTAGACATAGAAACTGGCAAAGATTTTATGATGGAGACATCAAAAGCAATTGCAACAAAAGCAAAAATTAACAAATGGGATTTAATTAAACTAAAGAGATTCTGCACAGCAAAAGAAACTATCAACAATGTAAACAGACAACTACAGAATGGGAGAAAATTTTTGCAAATGATGCATCTGACAAAGTTTTAATATCCAGTGTCTGTAAGGAACTTAAACAAATTTACAAGAAAAAACAACATTTAAAACTGGGCAAGGCATCAATAATAGACTGGATAAAAAACATGTGGTACATATACACCATGGTATACTATGCAGCCATAAAATCAATGAGATCATGTCCTTTGCAGAGACAAGGATGGAGCTGGAGGTCATCATCCTTAGCAAACTAACACAGGATCAGAATATCAAATACCACATGTTCTCACTTAAGTGGAAACTAAATGATGAGAACACATGAACACATAGGGGGAACGACACACTGTGGTCTTTTGGAGGGCTGAGGGTGGGAGGAAAAAGAGGATCATGAAAAATAACTAATGGGTACTAGATTAATACCTACGTGATAAAATAATATTATAACAAACCTCCATTACACAATTTACCTATGTAACAAACCTCCACTTGTACCCCTGAACTTAAAATAAAAGAAAAAAATGGACAAAGGCAGCCACTTTTCAGAAGACATATGTGCAGCCAACAAGCATATGAAAAAAACTCCATATTACTGATCACTTGAGAAATGCAAATCAAATTTTATTTCTTCATTAGACTTCCAGAAAACTACATTTTCCTGGAAAAGTGGTTCTAAAGCCTCTTAAAATAAACTTCCACTCTTGTTCTGAAACTTGCTTCAGTCTGTTTTTCTTCCTTATGCCCCTCAGTTGAATTATTTCTTCTAAGGAGGCAAGAATTGAGGTTGCTGCAGACCCGTAAAGGATTAGTCACTGGTAACTTGGGATATATATTTACTGGTAAATAATGGAACTCTAACCTGAGTTGTTCAAAACCAAACTCCTGTCTTTCTCTACCCTGCCTTTAGTGTCTTCCCCATTTAGTTAAGGCAACTTATTGCTTCTAATTGTGATGCTAAATCTTGTGTTTATCTTGACTCATCTTTCTTTCAAATTTCACTTGAAAGTTGCTGTAAGTTTACAGAAAAAAGTGTTCTTTCTATTTTTTTAATTCTCTGCTGTTATGCAACAACTGGCCATGGAGACAAATGGCCTAGCTGCAGGCATTCTGGAAGCAAAGAGAGGAAGGGGTTTAAAGTTCCCCATGAAGTAAGACAATTATAAACTTTGGCTTATTCCTCCTACTGTCAGCCCCTCATCCTCCACTCACTTTATTTTTATCCACCCTCCCTCCTTGTTCCTTTTTTATTTCTCTGTTTTCTCCAGGTCCAAATCTACTTCTTCACATAACTGCACAGATTCCTCAATCCCCCACTCTGTGTGGGGCAGCTAGTTGATCCTGGTGGATTTCAAAGACACAGAACTCAAGTCTTTGACTTTTAGAAGTAAAAACATTAGGGCTGGGAGCAGTGGCTCAGGCCTGTAATCCCAGGACTTTGGGAGGCTGAGGCGGGTAGATCACCTGAGGTCAGGAGTTTGAGACTAACCCGGCCAACATGATGACACCCCTGTCTCTACTAAAAACACAAAAACCTAGCCAGACGTGGTGGCTGACACCTGTAATCCCAGCTACTTGGGAGGCTGAGGAAGGCAAATCGTTTGAAGCTGGGAGACGGGTTGCAGTGATTAGTGTGGTGTTTGTCTTGACACATCATTTTTGGCATACTAGGCATTCAGTTCCTTAGGATAGAAGGAGTATTTATCTTAACTATGTTTACAGAACAACTCACAAACATTTTGGAATTAACCTGTGTATATAGGTGCAGACAACACCTTGTTTATTAAATTCTTGCCTTGTGTGTGTGTGTGTGTGTGTGTGTCTTACTGTTGTTTTGTTTTAGAATCTTGGGTTGTTCAATAATAGTAAATAAGATGACAAAAACATCTGTTTCTATCATGGGCAGTGTCAACAGTTTACCATCCAATGAAATCATTCTCCTCTGCTTTTCTTTTTCCGTCCCTTTTAAATTCTATTATGTTTGTTTCTGAGGAGCTACACAGATGGCAATTAGCATGAGAGTCAGTTGAATGTCGGGGATACTTTCTCCATTTTACTTTACATTTTTTTGCTGTGGCCTTGCCTATACTTTGATTACTTTTCGTAGCTGCTACTTCTTACATGGCTATACACACACACACACACACACACACATACACACATAATATGTATACATATATATATATTATTTTTATTTCCTTCTCATCTCAATAGTGAAATGACTACTGTAAAAGGTTGCTTTCATTTAGTTGATCCAGAATGAGACTAGAAGGAAAAATCTTGACTGCTCTTGTTTCCTGAGAAAAAGAAAATAGTTCAGAGCAGTCTGAGGAATGTGAGTTGTGCAAAATGTATCAGACCCAGAGAGACATGAGTATAGGACTTGCCCATAGTGGTGGTGGTGGAGGAGGACAATTATTTAAAGCAATTTTGTTCCTAAATAGCTGCCTTATCCATTATCTCCATGTTCCTGAGATCTGTGATACAAAGAACAATGTATGGCCAGTCGATAGCAATAATGTAAATTATTGGTAAATAATTTAGGAACTGCCTTTTCCTTTCCTTTAAAAATTTACTTGTACCCACTGCTAATGGGAGTGTATATTCAGGGCAAGTTGAATATATCCTCTCTAGTTCTAGTCCTCAAACTTCAACCAAATAGACTCTTCACTTATATTAAGTTTGCCTCAGTTTTTTCCTTTAGGTTGATACTCCTAAACCTCGTCTGTTAGCTGGCTCCAGCTCAACCCCCAGAAAGATTACCCGTGTGTTTTATTTGTGTTTTAATTTTTTCCCATCTTCTTCCTCAATCGTTTCTTAGTTCTTTGAAACATCTTTTCTTTTGAGACTTTTGCTCAAAAGAGGATGCGGAAGGGAACACTGGATTTTCTTCCTTGCGTTGAATACATTAGATCCATTATGTCAGCGAGATACATCCTGAAATTTGCATTCCCCAAATTTGCTTACATTATTACAAAATATAACTTTCATGCATTCATTACAGTGATGTGTAACTGAAAATTCAAAAGTCCTGATAGACTTGTGGTAACAGTTACTAAGCGGGCAGAAATAAGCAGCAAATCTGCCAAGTGAGGTGTCCCGCACGTGTAACTCTCAAAAGAAGCCACAGACCATTGGGAAGTTTGTTAAAAAACATTAGAAACGAATAAAAGTTGACCCTAAAAATGCCAAGAGGCTTGGAATTTTCTTGAATTTTTTTCAAGAAGGATTCCCTAAATATGACTAATGGTAGAGGAGGTAAACTAGGAATTAATTTTCTTTCCTTCTTTCATCTAAGTGTGGTGGTTGTAGGGGAGAACAGTCCTGGTTGCAGGAAGTGAGATTTAGAATTACCTGTGGGTGGTTCCTGCTCGTGTTTTACCTGAATTGATTTTTAAATTCTTTGCAGGTAAAAAAGGTGTGTGTTATTTCCAAGATAATATGGGAGTTAGGCAACAATAGTAATTGTCATTTAAAAACTTTTCTTTTCGAAATTACTTCTTATTTTGAATTTGTAATTTCTGCCTATAAGAATGTTCTATTTACAATAAGTAGAATAATTTATTAGGGTGAGCATATCATAGATGATATTGCTAAAATTGCTGTTCATTTAAGAAATACAATTAGTCTTGACGATGTCATCCATAGGTTCTTAGAAACTGTTACTTTAAGCAAAATGGCATACATATGCATGTAACAAAGCCATTTTTTCTCGTCAATGTTATAACAAAACTATGTTGAATAAAATTATGTTATTCAAAGAACTGCTGCGTGTTGCTTTGCTTAAAGTCACCTTTTCCAAGAACTTGTTGATGATGTTAAGTGAGGACTTACTGTATAAAATTTTGAGAAATAAATGGAACACATTTAGGAGCTTTCTGGATTTCTTCCTTCTTCTCCTCTCAAATACCTACTTGTTTTCTCTTTATAGAAAAACTTATTTAAAAGTGAGACTGGGTTCCAAATGCAATGAAAGGTGAGGGGGTGATAAAACAGGACAAATTAGTAAGCTTTAACATTAGCTCACACATATTAAGAACATGGCTCATTTAATCTTGACAACCCTGTGATGTTCTCCACTGTCCTGATGGGAGAAAGCGAGAGTTAAAGAGACAAAGTGACTTGCTAGTGAGTGGCAAAGAAGGGATTAAATCTAGGTCCCATTCACTCCAGTGCTCAAGTGCCAAACCACTACCTTTCAGGACCTCACAAGAAGAACCAGACTAAAGTAGAGAATGACCAGGGAAGAGAGAAAGTCAACGTAGGTGAGAGAAAGAGGCAGCCTGAGTGGCCTAGACTCAACTTTCCAATTTTAGGAGCATGGACTCAGCACCCAATGTGGATAGAAGGGGTCTCCCTTATTAAAAACGTTTGAGGGGTTGACTGCAGGAGCTGACTTGAGGGGTATCCAAGGTTTGTTTTTGTCTCTCATCTGTTATCCCTTTTCATTATAAAGAAATTTCTGAGATCTGTCACACTCATTACAACAAATGTCACCACACCAAAAAATGTTCAAAATTCCTCATTTCAAGAACCAGTATTTCTCATGTGTATATTTTGCAAAATTTCTAAAGTAAAGCAAGAGAGAAGCACACTGAGCCTCAGGTCCTCGTTGGAGTCATGATGGTCCAGGGCCCTCTCCCAGCTTTTCCTATTTAGGAATTAAATTTCAGCAGTTTTTCCATGAGTGTTCATTCATTTGCAGTGGGACTCACAGTGCCCAGTCATACGATTCATTCATTTCAACAAGCAGTTGCTGAAAACATTTTGTGTTGAATATTCTCCTTTGAACATTCTAGAATTTCTGTCCCTTTCTGCACCTGCTCTGCCCCCACAATGGGAGGTGACCTTTCTGGACTGCACTAACAATCTGGCTCTATTTATGTTCAATTAGTAGAAGCCACCAGCAGGAGATAAAGGGGCAGGAGGAGAGTGAAGTAAGATTATTCCTTCCCTATAGCCCAGAGGCCCTATCTGACCTGCAGCCTACTTTTGTAAATTAAGTTTTATCGAAACACAGCCACACATATCCATTTAAATATGGCCTATAGCTGCCTTTTACACTCCAGCCAGCAGAGCTGAGTAGTCATGACATGACAGAGATGGTATGATCTGTGAAGCCTAAAATATTTATTTTCTGGCCCTTTACAGAAAAAAAGTTTGTTGACCCCTGCCTTAGGTAGGTTCTTCTTCAGGTAGGATAAATCTTTTTTTGTTTGCTTTTGAGATGGAGTCTCACTCTTGTCACCCAGGCTGGAGTGCAGTGGTGCAATCTCTGCTCACTGCAACCTCTGCCTCCCAGGTTCAAGCAATTCTCCTGCCTTAGCCTCCCAAGTAGCTGGGATTACAGGTGCATGCCAACGTGCCTGGCTAATTTTTGTATTTTTAGTAGAGACAGGGTTTCAACCATGTTGGCCAGGCTGGTCTCGAACTCCTGAACTCAGGTAATCTGCCCACCTTGGCCTCCCAAAGTGCTGGGATTACGGGCATGAGCCACTGTGCCCGGCCAGCAGGATTAATCTTTAGGCAGCTTTATTCCTGCCAGAAACACTACTGTTGGTTGAATGACACTCCCTAAAGCTACAGCTACAGCTACCATTACACTACAGGTAGAACTATTCCTGAGTTCGGGTAACTATTTCTTTCCCTGGCCCTGTTTAGGCCTACGAGTGATTGTCAATGTTGCTAGTCCCAGGGACTACATGACACATATACTCCACTTTCCTTTATCCCTGCATGTACTCGGTCCTTTTGTGTCTCCTAATTTACCCAGTTGGATTGTGCCACCTATTTCCTGCTGAGACCCCGACTGACTTATTACATGCATAGCATCGTACTAGAAGCAATGAAAAAAAAAAAGAAAGAAAGAAAAGAAAAGAGGAAGTCCATGTACATATTCTTATTTTATGGTGGTGATGACAGGTGAGCTGAGCAACGTGAATAAGATAAGTATGAATAACTATGACAAAAGGAAGACTGTGATAAGTACAATAAGAGAGGCCAATACACAAGGGAGAAGGGGAACAATCACATCTGGTTGAAATATTCAAGAAAGTTTTCATTATTTAAGTGGCATTGAGCTGAACCCCAAAGGGCTGGTTAGTTTTAGAAAGGTGCATATTTTTGTAAATTAGAATTACAGATAAAGGTATAACATGAGGTATTTGGAGGAAAATAAATAATGATTTCCAGTTTCTTTAGCGAGACACTTGACAGAGCACTTTGGCCATTATCTCATTTTGTTCTCATGACTCCAGGAAGTAGTTGCTATTATTAACCCATTAACAGATAGTGGAGCACAGGTTTTTTAAAAAAAACTGAGTAACTTGCCCATGATTTACAACTCGAAGGAGAAAAGTAAGGATTCTTACATTCTCACCCACATGCTTAATCCTTAGGAAGATAGCAAGGCATAAATTGTGTTTCAGTGGTGGTTTCAGGCTGGTTCTGCTGCAGAAATAAAGCTAAGGTCATTGATTTTGGCCACATCTGAAGCAACTAACATTATGCGAAGAAGTCTGGGCTAATGTTCCACAAGTACTGGGTAGTCTCTGAGACTTTTTGCTTAGGCCAATGAGACAATTAGAGTTGTATGCTTTAAAAAAAATGGTCTATGTTGTATATAAAAAGGGGTTTGAAGTAGGGTGATAGTAGTGGGGTTTTTAAAGGACAGTGTCAACACCAAGGGTAAGCCCAAGAGACCAGAGGAAGAACTGAAGTGACTGTGGCTTTTTAAGTCTGGACAGGTGGTGAGTAGGAAGGCAGTGATATTAATAACAGAGCAGGTGAACACAAAAGGGAAGGCTTTATTTTATATTATTTTATTTTTTGAGACAGGGTCTTACTCTATTACCCAGACTAGAGTGCAGTGGCATGATCATGGCTCACTGCAGCCTCAACATCCCTCGGTTCAAGTGATCTTTCCACCTCAGCCTCCTGAGTGGTTGGGACCACAGGTATGTGCCACTACACCTGGCTTTTAAAATTTTATTTACTTTTATTATTTTATTTTAGTAGACACAGGTCTTGCTATGTTGCCAAGGTTAGTCTTAAACTCTTTGGCTCACTTGAGCCCAGGTTTCCAGCCTCAGTCTCCCAAAGTGCTGAGATTACAGGTGTGAACCACTACACAGCCTTTGGAAGACTTTCCAAAAACGATAAGGGATCGGATTTTGTAAATGTGAAGCTAAACATACGAAGAAAATTCTAACTCTACTTACAGATAGAATTCTAATTTGGGGCTGGGCACAGTGGCTAACACCTGTAATCCCAGGGCTTTGGGAGGACGAGGTAGGAGGATAGCTTGAGGCTAGGAGTTCCATACCAGTGGCCTGGTCAACACAGCGAGACCCCATCTCTACCATAAATAAATATTTTTCTCTGCAATTCGAGATATGAGTGGAGTCTCAAGAATGTTCTGGCTATTGTTGACATAAGAGTTCAGTAGCTAAATACATCTATGGCAGGTATAAGAAGAGTAAGTGGTGGAGAAACTTGTAAAAACAGGAGGGAAGATTAACTTCTGACCATTGACTCCTTGGGGGAATCACAGTGGGCCTTCAGACGATTCTTCAGTTCCTAGTGCTGGGGATAGTGTCTATGAAATACGCTTTCCCCCTCCCTTCAGGCCTCCTACGTAGTTAGGACCTTTCAAGAACATTGGACATTGCCATATGCACATGAACACACTCAGATTTAATTTCTCAGATTCTCTGCTTGCTGGCTTCTAAAACTGTTGTAAGAACTGTTATCTGGCTTCATGTGCTTGTGACAAGGCGGTGAAATGCTTTGAAAAGTGCCTATAGCTAAACAAACGTGAGGTACCGGCGCTCGCAACTTTTCCCCAGGAGATGTGCACCTATATTTAGCGCGTAATGCCTCGACTATTTTGGTTGTTTTCCGTCCCCGCCGGCCTTCTGCCACGGACAGTTACAAACCTGGTAGATAATTACGCTGGGAGAACTCGAAGTCCCAGCTAAGAACGCAGGTCGGAGATCAGAGAGGCAGAAGGACCTTGGGGAGGAGAAGGGGCCGGGCATGACGTAGCATCTGTCAGGCCGCCGATTGGCGGAGGAGAAGGTTGTTCCCGCAGGACGGCTGCTCATTGGCTACGGGAGGCAGAGGCGTGACGTCCTTAGAAGTTGAGCAAACACCTCCTACTTCCCGGGCTTCCATCCCAATTTCTGCTAGGAATTCGAAGCCTCCCCTGCAGCGACTCGGAAGATCCGAGGCGGCGGGAAACAAGTAGGCGCCCCAGAGCGGACGAGGTGAGGAGAGGTCCCGGAGGAGAGCTGAGCAGACGGGCTGGTGGGCTCAGCCTATGAGATGCGCTGGAGATCGCGGGCCAAACTCGGGCTGTCGCTGGGAGGGGCCCGGGAGCCTGGCCTTCGGGTCCTGGTACGGCGAGGCGACCCGGGCTGGGCCGATAGAAGGGAGAAGGCTGCGAGCATTCGGGCCTCACTGCGAGGAATGGAGGGAGAGCGCAAACGCAGAGCGTTTCACTGCGAGGAAGGGAGGGAGAGCTGTCAGTGCAGCTCCAGCATTTCTAAGTAGAAAGGCGAGAGATTGCAATTCGAATTTCTTTTCTTTCTTTTTTGGTGGATAGTGGTGGTGCTGTGGCTGGGGAATAAAGAACTGCTTAAGCTGTGGAAACAACGCCTTGTTACTTTTTGGACCGCGTGCTTAAACGGGACTTCTGGCTGAGGGGCGGTGGATGGAAATTTCGGGGAGGTTCCTTCCCCCTTCCCTCCCCACGCCCGGCGTAGCCAAACTCTGATCACAAACTTCTCTCCTTGTCCATCTCGGGCTGCCCACTCTCCGAGACAGAGACCCATTCTCCAGCAAGGATCAGAGACGGGTGGAAGTGGGCGCCTTGCAAGTCTGGGTTTCCTGAACTCCTGAGCCCCTGCGGGGCTGTGCGGGCCATTGTGAGCGCTCGCGCGGGAGGGGGCGCGGGGAGAAGCAGTTTACCCACCCTCCTCCGTTAAATGGGGCGGAATGTCTGTCTATCCTGACAGCTTCAGAAGAAGAAATGTGCTTTTCAGACACTGATTTCAGGGGAATGGGGGTGTGGGGAGCGGGAGAGAGAAAGAGCGCGCGCGAGAGAGGAAGAATGAGTTAGTTCAGTAACTTGAACAAGGATTAACATTTTTTGATGTTGTGGGTCGTCAGTGGGGAAGGTGCAGCTGTGAGATGTAGTTATACACAGGACGGAAAGGTCCTTGACTGAAAGACTGCGGCTTTCCAATACTTTATTTAAAAAACCCCAAAACACTGATGGCACTTTGGTGTTTCTAGGTTTGTGTATTTTGTCCCTTGCACTCCCCTCTTCTTTTTTTCCCACGAAGATGAGTGAATCTAGGGCTACATGACTTGACTGTGTAACCTGGTGGCCATTCTGCAAAGTGAGTTAGGTGGACAAAAATTGAAGCCGATTTACCAGAATCATTTTCCTACTCTCCAGATAATCATATTTGTTATCAGTCTCACTTGTTAATGATTATGGCATTATCAGAACTTTGGTTTATTTGTCACTGAATTTTTTTCTCACTAGTCCTTTAACAGACCTTGGTTCAGAATTTTGGAAATGATCTTTGGTGTGTAAGAAACCACCATTTAACAAAACATTTTCACTATTTTCATTTATACTTTTATTAATTTTCTCATAGAAATAACATTACAAACAGTGGTAAGTTTTTTAGGTAAGGCCACAAAATATTCTATGCAATTCATGAAATCATGGAAACAAACATTTGGAATGGGAAATAACCCCCAAACTTTATTACCACATTCATCTGATCTAAGGTGCCATTAATTGTAAGATGCATCCCTATATCACAGATGCTAAAATGTGTAAAAAAAAAAATTGTCTTAAATTTGATGAAATACAACATTAAAATAGTAATTTATTTATCTTGAACATCCATGCCTAAAGTTGAAGAGAGGGCTTATTGGGCTTTAATTATTTTTTTTCCAAAATAATGTAAGGGTGGGGGATTAATATGGAGCCATCGTGAAGGCCTTACTATGGTGTGACAGAGGAAAGAAATGTTAGTGGCGGTTATGCTTGCTTTCGAGGAGTAGGCAAGACAGGAGGCTTTTTCTTTTCTTAAAATTTAATGTTTATGACACACAGCAATGCTCAGCACTTTATGCATACTAGCTCAATTAAACGTCACAAGAGCCCTAAGAGGTAGAGGTTCAGATGACTCTCATTTTGCACTTGATGCACAGACAGGTTAAGTTGCCAGCCAAGGTCACAGAGTAAGTTTGGCTGCCAAAGAACCCAGGAGAGAAACCAGTATTCCTTTGCGGTATCCATCTTCTTTTGCAGGCTCTTGGCTCCTGTTTCATGCTATTAATGCAGGTAGCGCAGGTGAATGTCCACTCTTTCTTGATTGTGTTTTTGGTATTTTGTTTCCCTGTTTGGTGTACTTTAGCTGGAAATTAATAAGTCAGAGCGCCTATTTATGTTCTACATTTCTAACGTTTTTGTCATTCACAGTGTCCAGTCACTACTATGCTTAATAGAATCAGAATATCGGAGCCCGAAAGGGACTTTAGTATTATATTTTAGTCTGGGCAAGGAAACTGAAGTTGAGAGGAGGAACCCTACATCTAGTTATGTGTCCCAGCTCCACGTCTAAGTTTTCCCACTATACTGTACTATATTTCATAACATTCACTGATCTATGAGATCTTGGAAGAGAATAGAGATTTTGTTTTTGTTTTTTGCAGGGTTGGGGGGATGTGAGTCTCTTCTTATTCATGTGTCTATTTTGTTTGTTTGTTTTCTTGCTGCATAGGTCTTTATAATGTTTATTGAATTTGCTCATTCATTTATTCATTCTTTCTTAAAACACTTGCTGTTTTCCCATGTGCCTGTTATTGGGAATACAGAGATGAGTAAAATACAATTCATACACATTTACAGTTTAGCAAAGAGACAGACAAGTAAGCAGATAAGCATTTTGGACTAGACTCCAATTTAGAACTAACTTTGTATTCCATTTCAGTGAAGCTAAAATTATAAGCTACAAACCAGGAGAAATATGTGTCATGTTTATGGATAACTTTGAGTAGGTGATGGGCTGGGGAAAATATGAAAATTCTCAAACCACATTAATTAACACTAATAGACCTCCTCTCCCAAAGTCTACTATTTTCTTCTTAATCCGGTAAAGTATTTTATAAAAGATTCAACATGGAAGCATTAAAAGAATGTACCCACGCACTGGAAGTGAAAGTATGGAGACCAGTGTTAATGCAAGCCCAAGCTTAGTTCTAGCAAGCCTTGAAATGGGGAGGGATTTGGATTCGTTCTAGGCCATCATCTGGTGCTCTGTTAATTCTGGAACTCTTTTTAACCTTTCCAAAAATTATTATGGTTTGGATACCTAGTGTGGACCAAGACTCATAGCCATAGAGCTGCCACACTTATTTACAGACACCAAGGCTTCTTGAGAAACCATGGGTTTTAATATATACTTGTATTTCTTTTTTTTAGTTACTTGGAAGGGTGAATATAAATAATTAGTGCTGTTCATCCATGAACTTATTTTCTTCATCTAAAGACTACATTTCTCCATTCTTAGTCTCTCCATATTTAATCACAATGTATGCCTGATTATTGCAAATAATTTGTCATTGAGAAATCCCCCGTGTGATTTGATAGTTTTGGTTTGAGTCACTGAATTATGCTGTAGTGGAGTTATTTTAAAGAGCTAAAATAGATGGACAAAGAGCACGTTCCTAACTGTGGGGATTGAAGTTGGAACATTTGGCCTTAATTTCTTCAGAAATGAATGTATGATCCTTTATACATAGACCAATAGAAATGACAGGAATTAAGAGGAGCAATGCTTAGTTCATTCTTTTTTTTTTTGAAACGGAGTCTCGCTCCGTCGCCCAGGCTAGAGTGCAGTGGCGCAATCTCACTGCAAGCTCCGCCTCCCGGGTTCACGCCATTCTCCTGCCTCAGCCTCCCGAGTAGCTGGGACTACAGGCGCCCGCCACCGCACCCAGCTAATTTTTTGTATTTTTAGTAGAGACAGGGTTTCACCGTGGTCTCGATCTCCTGACCTCGTGATCCGTCCCCCTCGGCCCCCCAAAGTGTGGGGATTACAGGCGTGAGCCACGGCGCCCGACAGCTTAGTTCATTCTTAGGTTCTTGTAATGCTTGTGCATTGTTTTGCTTAGGTAGGTGAACTGTACGCTTAAAAAGTATTCTGATTGGGTTGGTGCTATGGGAAGGTTTGAAGAGACTTAAAGAATTTTTGCTATTTGATGGAAGACTAAAAGCTCTATGAAAATCTCAGCTCTCTTCATCTACCCACTTCTCTTATAAAACTGCAAAATTAAATACATCATTACATCGTGTGTGTGTGTGTGTGTGTGTGTGTGTGTGTGTGTGTGTGTTTTTAGAGAGTCTTACTTTGTTTTCCAGGCTGGAGTGTAATGGCATGATCTTCACTTACTGCAAACTTCACTTTCTGGATTCAAGTAATTTTCATGCTGCAGCCTCCCGAGTAGCTGGGACTGCCAGCATGTGCCACCACGCCCAGCTAATTTTTTGTATTTTTAGTAGAGATGAGGTTTTGCATATTGCCCAGGCTGGTCTCGAACTCCTCAGGTGATCTGCCCACCCTGGCCTCCCAAAGTGCTGGCATTGTAGGCATAAGCCACTGTGCCTGGCCAAATACATCATTTTAAGGCATAAATACTGCCTGAAAAGTAGCAGAGAGAAAAATCTTGATTGAGTTACATTTAAAAAGTTACACCAATGAGAACAACAGACTGTCTTATTGTGACATCCATTATGATAAGTCATTATAAAAATAAATAATAGAGGCTTGGAAAATGCTTTCTATAAAACAGAAAAAATATTCCCTATTTCTATGGGCCTCACGATTCTTATTTGTAATACAAGATTTTAGATTACATTCTATCAGGCCCACTTTGACTCTAATATTGGGATAAAATCAATAATTAAAAATTCACCATCAGATATTGATCAGTACCATTTAATTAGATAAAACTAATCCTGAACATGGGCAGGGACTGGATTACTGCTTCTTTGTATCTTTCCCAAGTGCATCATGCTGTGCATATCTTAGGTAGCCCCCAGATATTTTTTGAATTAAAGAGAATCAAAAGCATTTGTCCCATATTCCATGTACAATTTTGATAACTCTATCAAGAGACTTTCAGGATTTCATTATAATTTAAATATTAGAAAATATTCATTCTATAAGCAAATGAGTAGTGGTTTTTATATTAATATATGTAATTGTACAAAAGACCAGTCTGCTCACACTCTGAAAGGACCTTTCTAACCACACATGAGATTCTCTGTCCTGAGAGTAGCTTTTCTTAAATATAATCTTTTATAAATACATTTTACAGAATCTGCTTTGCTTTGGTTACTCCATGTGATTTAGAATGATGGTGTACTCAGTGGCCATAGGACAGCTCATGGTCATTGAAAGAAAATAGTGGGATATGCATGGAGTGCTGAGCTCTGTCTTTGTGTCCTCCTCTCTCTCTCTCTCTCTCTCTTTCTCTCTCTCTCTCCATCATTTTTCTTTCCCTTTCCCGGAAAATAATAAAAAATACAAAGAACATTCAAGCATGTTCTTTCCTCTGATTCTCATGTTTTTGTTGCAAAGTTAGGTAATTAGTAAATTAAAAGATTAAGTCTTGCCCCCTTGAGAGATGGAAAGATAAGACAGTATCATAGAGTATGTTCTCCTATTGCCACTGGGCAACTTTCACTATTATCTTCCTGTCTCAGTACATAGAAGTTCCTTCTTATCCAAGTTTTCACTTTTCATGGTTTCAGTTACCCACTGTCAATCTGGTCTGAAAATAGATGAATAAAGTACACTAAGATATTCTGAGAGAAAGAGAGAGAGAGATGCCACATTTACATAACTTTTATTACAATATATTGTCATAATTATTCCATTTATTAGTTATTGTTGCTAATCTCTTTCAATGCCTAATTTATAAATTAAACTATATCGTAGGTATGTATGTATAGGAAAACACATAGTATATATAGGTTTTGGTACTATCAGAGAATTCAAGCATCCACTGGGGGTCTTGGAATGTATTACCACAGATAAGCAGGGGTTACTGTATCTGGCTGCAATTCACTATAATACTCCCATGACTTTTAGAGACATTTCAAATTCCTGATCAGTTTTAGGTAAATAAATAAAATTGTATACCTTAGTGGTGTTACGTTTTACAAAAACAGAGAAGAAATCTTTTGAGTTTCATTTTTATATTTGAAATGTTAACCTTCATGTAACAAAGGGAAGACTGTTACAATTTGTCAGAGGAAGGGTCTTGTACCCCACCCTTGACTGTGTGACACTTCTCTTTCTCTATTTTCCTCCTCTTTGTTCTTTCTAGCTCTTTCTTTCCCCTCTCTGCCTCCTGCTTTTCTACATCCTCCTTGCTTGTGTTACAAGCTGTTATCAGCAACCAACACTGTCGAGTAACCTCACTAGAGCTGGTGGTGAGTTAACTCCGATCTTCCCTCCTTCCTTCATTGAAGGCATTCCAGAAATATACATTGAATTTACTTCCTGATATGCTTTAAAAATACCACAAAATCCAGGACAGAAAAAGCTAAAGCAGCCCCCGTTGGCATTGCCATGAAATACTAGACACCTGCAGTGCAATTTGGAAATTATCACTGTTTCCTGTTTCTTGAAGACCTCAGAAGCAAATGAAGTGTGAATCTTGAAAGTTCTATTCTGAGACCAAGTTTTAAGGTTCAAGCAGTAATTAGCAGTTATACTAGAATCCAACTTTTTTTTTCTAAGCACCCAGAAATCTAGTATTTGTCTTGGCAGGCACTCAGGAATTATTTTCCGTATAAAGCAGGAAAAGCAGTCAAGAGAGGCACCGCATGCTGTGGGAAGAATGCTAATTCACTGTAACTGTTGAAGGCAAAGCCATATATACGTATCTGATTTCTTTCTGAAACAAGAGTTGGCTGGAATTAACAGCATGTGTTGGATCTATATGGTGTGAATCTGTAGCCTTTGGCAAAGAAGAGAAAATTCCAGGTGTTAAACATTAAACTAGGAATCCTGCTTCTGCTTAAAAGCAGCAGATCCTGTATGACTCCAGTTCAGTTTCTTCATCTATAAAATGGGGATATGCATCTACTTAATAAGATTTTTGCAAGGAGGAAATAAGATGATGTCCACAAAGTGCTCAGCATAGAGCTTGGCACGTAATGCTTAATCAATGGTAACTACTGTTACATTTGCTGAAATTATGAAAGTTACAGAAATTATGATTTAAGCCTTCCATGCAAAAAGTGAAAGTGAAAGTAGCATCCCAAATAAACTGAAGCTCAGTCCCAGGCACTTCTGTCTTTTTCACTAGTCTTCCAAGGTAGTTGGCCTTTGCAAGTATATATGTGTATGTTACGTGTCTGTCTGTGTCTGTGTCTGTGTCTGTGTCTGTGTCTGTGTCTGTGTCTGTGTCTGTGTCTCCTGCTTTCCTGCCCTATCCCAGACAAAGAAGGTGGAGGGAGAAGGAGCCGGGATTGTTACTGAGTGATGGATGAGTGAGGTTAAAATTCAAGTTTGGGCTAGAGGGGAGGGATTAAATTACCTGCACATGTTCCTCCTGTTGGAGTCAAGAATTTCGATTCATAATAAAAGTTACAGGGTTATGTAGTCATCTGTGAATTCATGAAACACAGCCCCCGCTGGGAAGATGGGACCATTTCTGGACAGGTGTGTGTGTTCAAAGGAATCACTATCTTTGGAATTGATCTTGTTAGGAACTAAGGGATTCAGGTTCTACGGGACATTGCAGTTTTTCTTTTGACTGCGAGAAGACTGAATGTTATGAGTTTGGGATTGAGTTTAATGCAGTCTATTTTAAAAACAAAAGCACATGAATAAACAAAAAATTAGATGCAGTATATAACAATGGTTTACTGAAATGTTGATAATCTATTTTGCATGCATATTTTGCCCAGAGTAAATGCCTGAATTCCTAATCATCAGCAGTTTCTCTTGCTATGTGCAGCTTTCTTTTTTCTTGGCCATCTTCCCAAAGCCTTCTTAGCTGGACTCTTTGCTGTTTGGTCTGTTCTCTGATTCTGTTGTAAAGTGTCCTATAAATTTACTGTCTAGGTAGCAAGTAGTTGTTTGCCCCCAGGAAATGTACTTGTCTGCTTAATTGTTTGGTCAAGTCTTCACCATCCATCAGGTTGGTGCTCTTCCAAGATTGCAGTCTGATGTAAAAGAAATATGTTTCATGCAGACTTTTCTATATATGTTAGCAGTGATGGGTAAGAAATTCTAGAAGGTATAAAAATCATTCAATCCTTATATTTTGCTGCCAACTTTACATGGAAAACTAAGTTTTAGCATTCAAATGATCCAGCAAATCATCATCTGAAATGACATTTGGCTACAAAATGTAGGTAACCATTTGAAGATGGATAGAATACTGTTAAACCTGGATATTTATGCTTTAAAAATTTATATAAGATTTATTCTGCATGGGACTAAATGAACCTGCATATAAAAATTAAGGAGCATCTGGGTGAAAATAAAATGTTTGCTAGTGTCACTTTAATTTCTTTAATTTGGTTAAAAGTATTATTTCCAGTGTATTCTATGCTTCCTCCAGCTGAGGGATAAAAGAACTGCTTTTAGTAGATTATATCTTTCAATCATTCTCTCCTTCATGGGTAGTCCTGGTTCTGAGACTAGGGGGACAAGACACTTTTTGTACCCAGAGAATGCTGCTTTGAGTAGAGTTTATTCATGAGAATGTACCTTGCCTACCACTTTGAGAGAAGCCCATTACATTCATCATAGTAAGCCTTTTGTAACTATTTCTTGATGAATTACACAATCTTCTCACTTGAATAGCAGTCAGAAAACTGGTTGAGGCAGGTCGGGGTTTAATACAACAGTAGGAGCCATGGTATGGAGAGGAAACCCAGGAAGAGGAACTGGCATGTTTAGAGCAACAAACGGAAACAGAGAAGGTGAGGCTGGACTCTGTGGTGGAAGCAGAGTGATTTAACACTGCTTCTTAAGCTTCTAACACCTATGGTGAAAGAATAGGTTTGTTTGGTTGATTGGTTTTCTTAAATTTTGAATCTGTTGAGGACCAATACTTTTGTAAAATTCAGTAACAATAAATTACTAGAAAAAATGATCTTGTGGCCTGACATGGTGGATCACCCCTGTAATCCCAGTAATTTGTCATCAAATTTAAAAAGAAATTAGCCAGGTGGCTGATGTGCACCTGTAGTCCTAGCTACTCAGGAGGCTGAGGCTGGAGGATCACTTGGGCCCAGGCTGTAGTGAACAATTATCTTACCACTGCATTACAGCATTGACAGAGTGAGGCTTCATCTCTAAAAATAAATAAATAAATAAATAAATAAATAAATAAATAAATAAATAAAAATGATCATGTAGTATTAAGGCTTCTAATTGCTTACCTTCTATTTATGTACACATCTCTCTGTGAACCAGTTTTTTTAAAAAAAAAAAAAAAAACAGTTCACTGACACTGGGCTGCGGGGCACACTGAGAAACACTTGTTTTGAGAATGGGAGCTGAACTGGAAAGAGATTGGCACTAAATTGTGTAGAGCCTTATATACCATTATAAGGATTTCAAACTTTATGCCATCAAAATTTGGACCAATCCGAAAGTTTTGCTCTTTATTATCTTCCTGGATTTGCACTGTAAATTAATTTATCTAAAACTTTTGTGTGAATAGATGTTTGATTAAATGTGTATTTAAAAAGCTATTTTAGCTTAACAGTTAGTGTCACATATGTTGCTCTATACTTTTTAAAATTTTGTAGTTAAATAATCTTGCTTTTGAAAACTTGTCTTTATTTGGGTAAAGGAACACTTGACATCCAGTTTTCCCTTCCCCCTTCTCTACCTTGTGTCTGTTTTCAAAAGAGCGGGTTGTATTTTACTGCAGATTTCTCAGGAGACCAGAACTGATCTGCCAGCCCTGCTGCCTTTTGTTGTTCTGCTCTTTACATTCCCTTTACAGTCACCAGGTGTCAAGATGCTGCGAGTCTATAGGACTGGACTGGGCAGGCTGGAGGTCAGCCTCTCCAAGGGTCTTCACCATAAAGCTGTGTTGGCCGTCCGGAGGGAGGATGTGAATGCCTGGGAGAGAAGGGCCCCTCTAGCTCCCAAGCACATCAAAGGCATCACCAATCTGGGATACAAGGTCTTGATACAGCCTTCGAATCGACGGGCCATTCATGATAAGGTGAGCATTTCCAATGTTTAAAATATGTGAGAAAAAAGTGAACCTGCATATGAAAATTAAGGAGCATCTGAGTGAAAATAAAATGTTTGCTAGTGTCATTTTGATTTCTTTACTTTGGTTAAAAGTATTATTTTCACCCTATTCTATGCTTACTCCAGCTGAGGAATAAAAGAACTTACTTTTAGGAGATGGTATTTTTCAGTCATTCTCTCCTTCATGTA
Organism: Rhinopithecus bieti; assembly: GCF_001698545.2. NCBI lineage: Eukaryota > Metazoa > Chordata > Mammalia > Primates > Cercopithecidae > Rhinopithecus > Rhinopithecus bieti. Next base: position 582,936 of record NW_016818327.1, read on the forward strand.
CAGCCCTGGTTCTGGGACTAGGGGGACAAGATTCCATTCTTGCACCTAGAGGATGCTGCTTTGAGAATGCACCTTGCCTGCCACTCTGAGGGAGGCCCATCATGTTCATCATTCCACTTGCTCTTCAAAATAATGTTATGGTATAAGTTTGACTCTCATTCCCATTTTAGCAATATACATATATACGTATACTTTTCCTTTCCTGAACCATTTTAAAGTAAATCACAGACATCGTAACTCATTACTACTAAATACTTCAATGTGCATCTCCTCAGAATAAACCGTTTTTTCTACATAACTACAATATTATTTTCATACCTAAGAAATTAATAATTCATAATATCATCTTACATAGTTCAAATGTTCAAATAGTTCTATGTTCAAATTCCCCATTGGCTCAAATGCCTTTTATTTTAATTGAGGCTTAATGAAGCTTTATTGCATTTTATCATTGTGTGTCTTTAGTTCTGTCAATCTAGAACGGCACATCCCTTTCTGATTTTGTTTCAATGATATTGATATTGACATGGACTCTTTTTTAAAGAGCCCAAGACTTACAGAGTGTCCTCTACTGGGCACAAATAATCTGGTTGTTTTCTCGTGATTAGATTATATTCTAGTTATATTCTATATATTGAACGTAAGTCATATATGTTCTTCCCACGGTATCACATCAAACGCACAAAACATCAGGTCGTCCCATGATTAGCAACGTGTGGTCACTTGGTTGAGGTGGTTACAGTGAGAGCTCTTCATTGTTAAACTCTGTTTCATCCTTTGTAATTACTGAGTCATCTGTGGTATGGTATTTTAAGTTCTGTGATGTTCGTATTCCTCAATAGCTTTGCAACTAATCATGTTAGCCTCCATTGATAATCTTTGCCTGAATCAGTTTTTACATGGAGACTTGTGAAGTGATGCTTTTCTAATTTTTTATCACTCCCCTAAGTTTGTTTGCTGACATTCTTCTTTAGAAAAGAGGTTTTCTTTTCTTTCTCTTCCACTCCTCCACTTTTTTGAGTTGTGAACTGTTTTATTACAGTGCATTGAACTGTTTACCAAACTGTGAATTCTGTAATTCAGTGTTTAAACATACTACTTTAAAAAAAAACTTTCTTACCATTGCATTTAAAGCCTTGTTGTGAGGAGTTTATATATACATCTTCATGCTGACAAGATGAATCTTAGGATGTTGCTTAAAAGATGAGTTGTGTACTGTTTTATTAAAGTGAACTGAATTGTTTATCAAAGTGTGAACTCTAATTTACTGTTGCATTATGCTTCTTTAATTTTTGCTTTTTTGAGTATATTTTGATTCAATCAATTTACCATTTACCATTTACTTTTTCATTCAATCCATTTACCATTTTCTTTTAATGTCTGAATTATCCCAAAATTGGTTAGTGCGAGTCCTTCCAAGGGGGCTTCTCTGTCCTTTGGACATGAATCCATTTATCTTTGAGCTTTCTTGTTTCTTGGAATAACAAATTGTCCTAGTCTCACCTTGTACCTTTCCTGCCCCACATCAGGAAATTAATAATTTCACCAAGAAGATTAAATTTCTTTTAGTAGATAGAAACCAAGATCTGGTATCTGGTGTTAAGCATGTTTATTGTTACTGTGATACTGCTGCTCTTAGGCTCTATTAGTGTACAGAGTTTAGAAATAAACACAAACAGATGCCCCCCCCCACATATATATATTATTTAATCATTAGTTAATACTGATACTAAAAGACCTCCAGAGGAAAAATTAATGTCCAGGAAAATTAAAATTTAACATTTGCACACCTTTTACCTGTAAAATTTTATATTGCATTTGTTTTCTCCAACAGTAAAAATCTTAATTCTTTAACATTAATGCATATTGTTTGCTTTATCCTATAATATGTATTAAATAGTGTCAGAATCACAATACTATTATTACAACTAACAGTAAGCCCACTAAACGAAGTTTACCATTTCTTTGATTTTTTTTTTGCCTTTAGAATATATTTGACAATGAATATTCAGAGTGTTGTATTAAAAAACTTTTTTGATTTTTTCGGTGTGGTTTCATCATCAATCTAATATCCATCTAGATTTATATATTATTGCTTCTATTCAGTTTTAATGTTTGCTTTCCCATTTTTTTATTTAATTTTGTTTTTCAAAGTAGAACATTTACAAATTCCAGAAATGAAGTCATATTTTCATTTTACTCCCATGCATCCAATTCTCACCCACCCCAAAGGTTACTTTTGTTTCAGATCTATCATTCTTTTTTTCTTTTTTTGCAAAAATGAACACCTGTGTGCGTATTTATTTCCCTTTTGTTCTTATACAGAAGGCTGTCTACTATATTTACTCTTTTTACCTTGCTTTCTTTCTTTAGTAACAACATATCTTGAACATTGCTCTGTGTAAGTTCTTAGAGATATTTCATTTCATTTCATCTCATGGCTGTGTGAAAAGTGCTCCATTGTACAGATTTACTATGTTTTATTTACCAATCTACTACAAATGAGAAAATGGACTGTTTTTGAAGAAACTAGGGAGAAATTGCATGTTCATTCTTTAACTATCACTGTTATTCATCTCTAGTTTCCTTCGAAGTAGATTCCTAACTAAACTTATCTTTGTTCAACTGCTATCATAGATGCTCTTTTAATTCTGCTTGGGTAATACCTCTTTATTTAAAAATCAGATATGTCTGTCTGTTGCTTCCATGTACTAGGTATGTAATCTCAATTAAATTTGTAAGTCTCAGGTTTCCCATTGATTGAATGAGGATTATAATTGTACTTACCTCATGAGAGTTCTATTAAATTTAAATGAGATAATTCATGCAAAGAGCTTAGCAAAGTACACAGTAATTTATTAATACATATCAATGATTGTTGCTTATTACCCAATAAAGCTCATATTAGCCATGATGACATTCAACCTGCATTTCCAAATCGATTTACTCATATGCTATAAATGTCTCTTTACTTCTCTCCCTTTGTATTTTTATACATGCCTTCATTGCCTCTTACTGATATCACCATCTTGTGTTTCCCATCTTCATTTCTCTAAATTTCAGGTAACCTTTCAGATTAATTTAAATTTTCATATTTCTCTAGTATCCTACCTTTCACATTAATTTTCATATTTTTTGATCATCCTACCTAGGAATTATCTCAATATCAGTTAAAGTAGCATATCACTTAGAGGCTGCTGATCATAATGTTTTGAATTTTTCATTTACTCCAATCCAGAGTACCTTTTACTATATTTTGTGAGCTCCTTTATAGAGCAGATTTTGACAATCTTTCCTCGTATCTTAGCATCTCATCTCTAGCACAGACTAATGTACAGTAAGGACAGTAATAAATACTAACTGCGCCAACACTGAAAATAAATGTTATAATTATGTCTTATCTTTTAAAATACAACTAATAAATCACAATTTGGCATTTAATATTTCAGTGTACTGTTGGTACAAAATATACACTTCACAAATATGCTTAAGTCGCATGTGCTAGTGGGATATGACCAAATTATAAACTCTTCTTAAACATATGTGTATATATATATATGCTGAGTTTTCTAATTGTTTAATGCTCTAAGAGTTGAACATGATAGATTATCTTTAGCCAACAAGTACAAACATTACAAGTAGTTCTATTATTTGTTCTAATTCATACAGATTTTATTCCTTCAAAAGATTTGTTGTGCCTTTGTTTGCTACACATTTTATTCAAGAAAACATGGATATTACAAATCAGGATAATAACCTTTAATCATAATTACAATTTCAGGACTATGTCAAAGCTGGTGGCATTCTTCAGGAGGATATTTCTGAAGCTTGTCTAATTTTGGGAGTTAAAAGACCTCTAGAGGAAAAATTAATGTCCAGGAAGACTTACGCATTTTTCTCCCACACAATAAAAGCTCAGGAGGCCAATATGGGCTTGTTGGATGAGATTCTAAAACAGGTAATTAGTGATTAATATTCTTGAATATACTGCCAAGAAGTATGGCATATAAGTTAGTTTTCCTTTCTTCTTTAGTTTAAGAGGAACATTGCGTTCCTTTTATATTCTGAAATGGAAAGAATGATAAAAGCTTTTTCCCTAAACAATTTACCAGTTTATAAGGTCAATTGGCCAGATACTACCAAATAGAATTTTAGAGCTGAAAATAACCTCAGGGATCATATAATCTACTACCTTATTTTTCAGATGGGACCCAGAGAGGTAAAGTGACTTGACTGGATTGCACACTATGTATTATGCTGGAACTGAACTAGAGGCAATTTTTTTTTTTTTTTTTTTTGAGATGGAGTCTTGCTCTGTGATCCAGGCTAGAGTGCAGTAGTGTGATCTCGGCTCGCTGCAACCTCTGCCTCCCAGGTTCAGGTGATTCTCCTGCTTCAGTTTCCTGAGGAGCTGGGACTATAGG
>NW_016818327.1:587551-623751 GCF_001698545.2 Rhinopithecus bieti
TTTTTTTTTTTTTTTGAGATGGAGTCTTGCTCTGTGATCCAGGCTAGAGTGCAGTAGTGTGATCTCGGCTCGCTGCAACCTCTGCCTCCCAGGTTCAGGTGATTCTCCTGCTTCAGTTTCCTGAGGAGCTGGGACTATAGGTGCCAGCAAACATGCCCAGCTAATTTTTTATATTTTTAGTAGAGATGGGGTTTCACCATGTTAGTCAGGATGGTCTCAATCTCCTGACCTCATGATCTGCCCACCTCAGCCTCCCAAAGTGCTGGGATTACAGGCATGAGCCACCGTGCCTGGCTGAGACAATTTTTACATTTATTCACATTCATAAGGGAAAATGCATTTTGAAATATAAATACTATGAAAAAAACTAGCAGCTGTTTAAAACACAGGATATTCATTTAACAAATATTTACTCAGTGCTGATGCTGTGTCTGACACTGCTCCAATGCAAGAGCAAAAGAGTAAAGTATCTTTATCTTCACAGAACTTACATTCTAGTGGGAGGAGACAGATAATCAATAAATAAGACATCTAATATGCCACTTGGGAATATATGTGATGAAGATAAATATAATATTGAAGGAGAAAAGGAGTTCTGGGCACTGGGAGGTGATGATGCTATTTTAAGTAGGATCGTCAGGGAGGATCCCACTGTGAAAGTGGTATTGAGCAACAATCTGAAGGAGGTGAAGGACCAAGCCATGTACATCTGAAATGAGTCTTTTAAGCAGACAGAATAGTAATGCAAAGGCCTGAAGGTCTGTTTGAATGTGGGGTTAGAGTAGACCATGTTCAAAAATGCTTATTCCGTCTCTTGTGTCAATAATGGTTGGAGGTGGGAGGAGGAGAGCAACATTACTAAGAAGGCTGCTAATCTAGGCTGGTCCAGACTGCAAGTCATAAGTGATGGTGGCCTGCACCTGGAAGAAATGGTGGAAGTGGAAGTTGTGAAATGTGGACAAATCTTGGATGTGTTTTAGAGGTGGACCCTACAGGATTCACTGATGACATAAAGGTGAAATATGGAAAAAGGAGAGGAGTCAGGAATGACTCCAGGTTTTGGCCTGAGCTACTTGAAGCAATTGCCATGGAATGACGTGATATTACTACAAGAGAAAAAGCCTTGGGTGGGCAAATCAAGAGTTGAGTTTAGGGTCTGCTGAGTTTAATATTCTATTAGACATTTAAAGGGATAATCTAAGAGGGCTGCTGGATATAAGTCTGAAGTTCAGGACGGCGGCTTCTTCTGACATACATTTTGTAGTTGTCAGAGACTAGGTGGTGTCTAGAGCCATGAGACTGGATGAGCCTAGGAAGGGAGTATAGAAAAAGAAGTCTAAGGTTCACATCTTCAAGATGTTACAGCTAGAATCTGAGATTAGGGCAGATGATTGGAGAGTTCATAAACAGTAAAAGCAATGGAAAATACCTATTATATAGAAGTATAAAATACTTTCCAATTAACTCCAAATACAGTAGACCAGGGTGACAGTTAATTTGTAGTGTTTCTAAAGAATAAGTTCAAAAGTAATTAATGGAAATAATACTATCGGAAGAATGTTCCACTTTAAGCAAATAAAGTCTTTATAATGTACTTTAGGAACTTTTTTGTTACTTTAACTTTTGTTCATTATAAGAAAATTAACAAAAACTGACCTAACAGGACTGCTTTTGGGCAGCATTTTGTAACCAATTACTTGGAGTTGGAAGAATGATAAACATTCTTAAATTCACAAACACGATAAAAATTATATAATCTTTGAGGAAATAAAATTACTGTTTAAAATAGTGTATAATTGCAATACACTAATATATTTTAAGCATTAATTACTAATACTTTCCTGAGAGAGGAAAGGTTTTCGAGGAAAGAGGAAGAATATGATTTTAGTGAAGGCAAGGAAGAGAAATGGCATAAAGGTGGACTATGAGAAAAGGAGAGGACTCAGGAATGACTCCAGGTTTTGTCCTGAGTTACTCAAAGGAATCATGTACTACTTTTGAGAGGAAGGTTACCTGTAAAAGGAAGGAGAGGGAAAAAGAAAAAAAGAGGAGAAGGAGGAGGAGGAGGAGAGAGAAAAATAGCTGTGCTTGGACTTGAGAGAGAGTGTTATTATTTTCCAGGTAGAAGAGACCTGAGTGTACTTAGAATGGTTGAGGAACAATGTAAAGAGGGATGATGCAAGAAAGAGGTAATAGTTCAAGAAGAGTGGTCTTGGAGGACATGAGAGAAGCTGGGATCTAGGTTACAGAGATTTGTCTCAAAAAGGATCTGTTTTCTTTGACCAGAAGGAAGGATGTAAGGATGAGTGGGGCTATAGATATGTTTGTAGATGGTGCTGGGGGCGGGCGGGGGGGTGCAAAATGGTAAAGGAAATTCTACCTTTATTATTTCATTGCCTACCATCAAGGGGGATATAGCACCTGCTACGAACATTTTTTCATTTCTAATTACAAGCCTACCATTGGTTTGCTACCTGGCGTTTTCTAAATATTTCACAGTATACCTGATGATAACTTCTATTAGCAAATTAAGATGTATTTCAGAGGAAAAAATGTGAAATATTTACTTGCTCATATATGTCTTTACTTGTTAAAATTAAGCCTAATGGGTCCAGTTGAAAAATTTTTAATCCCTCTTTCAGGAAATTCGCCTTATTGATTATGAGAAAATGGTGGATCATAGAGGAGTACGGGTAGTGGCATTTGGACAGTGGGCTGGTGTGGCAGGTAAGTACGCCAGGACTTACATCACCCAGTTTCTAAATTGGCTTGTGGAATAACTGTGAGTTTTCACTTTTCTGTGGCAAGGGGATAGGAGTGTTTATTTCCATGGAAAAAATTAAAATGAAGGTATGCTGAAGGATGATGAATACAAGTGGAATAAAGTATGAAGATACATGGTTAAAATATTTTACTGTAAAATTCAAAAGAAAAAGCAGGGAGAAGGATAACAACTACAAATAGGCTCTGGTTTTTAGGCAGTTCCTTTCAAAATGCTAGAAGGAGATATCAGTTTGGTAATGAAACATAGAGAAGGAAAAGATAGGGAAAAACAGAAAGGGAAAAAAGGTGTAGGGGCAGGAATTTTGTCAAGTTAATTCTTTGAACTTTGTTTGGTTAAGAAACACCACAATATGTTATAGCTCTGTTTCAGATCAGACTTGTTGCAGGTCTAATAAGGAAGATCATGACTTTGGCATTATTTGTTTGACCTTGTTATATAAAAGTAGAAGATTCCTTATTATGGCTTATGTCATTCTGCTTATTATTAATATTATACTCAAATCCACCTGCTTCTTAAATAATAAAGAAATCTAAGCCAAAATTTGAAATTCAAAAATTTCTTTCACTTAAACCCATTCAGGCAGGGAACAGTGGTTAATGCCTGTAATCCCAGCACTTTGGGTCGATGAGGCAGTCAGGAGTTTGAGACCAGCCTGGCCAACATGGTGAAACCCCGTCTCTACTAAAAATACAAAAATTAGCCATTGGTGGTGCATGTCTATAATCTCAGCTACTCGGGAGATTGAGGCATGAGAATTGCTTGAATCCAGGAGGCAGAGTTTGCAGTGAGCCGAGATCACGCCACTGCACTCCAGTTTGGACGACAGAGCAAAACTCTGTCTTTAAAAACAAACAAACAACAACAACAAAAACAATTCATTGCTTTTTTCTCTCACCTCATGCCTTTCCTCACCCAACACACAAATCAGCTCTATTAAACTAAAAGAAAATTAAATTTCTTAGTATAAAAGCAGTAGTAGAAAGACCTCTGATGACTATGATGCCTAGGGCCTTTCAGGACTCATCCAGATGAGGGTTTTATTTACCTAGACAGAATTAATACATCAGAATTAGGTGATTTATTTAGAAGTCACCATATTCAGAAGTAGGACCACATCCATGAACAGGATGTAGTTCATGTTCTTAAAGAAGCATTCAGGCGGCCGGGCGCGGTGGCTCAAGCCTGTAATCCCAGCACTTTGGGAGGCCGAGACAGGTGGATCACAAGGTCAGGAGATCAGACCATCCTGGCTAACACGGTGAAACCCCGTCTCTACTAAAAAATACAAAAAACTAGCCGGGTGAGGTGGCAGGCGCCTGTAGTCCCAGCTACTCGAGAGGCTGAGGTAGGAGAATGGCGTGAACCCGGGAGGCGGAGCTTGCAGTGAGCTGAGATCCGGCCACTGCACTCCAGCCCGGGTGACAGAGCGAGACTCCGTCTCAAAAAAAAAAAAAAGAAGAATTCAGGCTAGTAAACACGAATACAATGCTAGTGTTAATTGCTATAAGAAAGATGTTTGAGGCTGAGTGCGGTGACTCACACCTGTAATCCCAGCACTTCAGGAGGCCGAGGAGGGCAGATCACCTGAGGTCCAGAGTTCAAGACCAGCCTGGCCAACAAGGTGAAACCCCGTCTCTACTAAAAATACAAAAATCAGCTGAGCGTAGTGGTGGGTGCCTGTAATCCCAGCTACTCAAGAGGCTGAGGCAGGAGAATAGCTTGAACCTAGGAGGCGGAGGTTGCAGTAAGCTGAGATCACACCATTGTACTCCAGCCTGGGAGACAGAGCAAGACTCCATCTCAGAAAAAAAAAAAAAAAAAAAAAAAGAAAAGAAAAGAAAGAGAAAAGAAAGGTATTTGAACTTGGCTGTTGCAAAATGTTCTTTTAAAAGTGCCTTTGAAGATGAGATCTGAAGAATGATGAAAACTATTCAAGGAAGTAAGGGAGGACAGTACAAGTGTGCAAAGCTTAAAGTGAAGAGGGGAAAAATAATAGTTTTGAGGAATAGAAATAAGTTCAGTATAATTAGAGTGTATTTGGAGAGAACTATATGTGGTTCTTATAAGTATTTAGAAGGTGGAATTCACAGGATGTGGTGACTGATTGGATGTAGGTGTGAGGGCAGTGAGGGAGACACTTCAATGATGACATACAGGTCACCAACTCGGACAGTGATTCAGTTCTTTCAGTACCCACAGGAATGGAGGAAGAATTTGGGGGAAGACAGTAAATGAGTTCTGCATAGGACAATATATTAGTAGATTACAAACTAAATTGCTATAATGGAGACTCCACAAAACAGAGCTTACATAAGCTGGAAGTCCAGAAGTGAGAAATCAAGGGATGGTGGAATGAGAGGAAAGCTTTGCTATTGTCAACACTTGACTTTCATTTCTAAGGTGACCCTTCAGGTTGCTATTTTCCAGTCAGTAGAAAGGGGAGAAAGGAAGTAGAGGCAATTAGCTTCCTTTCTAAGGATGTGACCCAGAATCTGAACATATTATTTCTGCTTATACCTATTGGTCAAAATTGACTGAGAAATGTAATCTATAGCTGGGCAACTATGTCTGCTGTGAAAATTATGTGCTCTCCATTCATGAAGGATTAACTGAGTTCAGACTTACTATCCTGTCATTAACCAACTAGAAAAATTGGATGAGATATAGAAAACAATGTTATCAGACATTGGACTATAGGCAGTATAGACTTGTGATTCTTGATAGATGGAAAATAGATGAGGTGAATTCTGTGTTTACCCTGGCTTTCTGTCTGGAGAAATTTTCAGATGGTATGAATATAAAAAAGTGACACAAAGCCTGGTGAACTCACTGAACTGAGGAGATAGGAGTTGGGGAGGTTGAGTTGGCTGGAATTGACAACACATGGTACCAAAGAGTAGGGAGCTATGCAGAAATAGTGTTCCAGAAATATGCTTAGGGGTCTTGCTGAGTGGAGGATGAAAATTCGTGAGACTAGCTTAGGAACAATTTGTGGAAAAGAACAATTGCCAGAGAACTGTATGGAAAACTGTTCTCAGAGTTTGTCCCATCAGCCAGAGTAGAGAGACTTCACTGAATATATAAGGCTTTTAGGGAAGCCCTGAAGTGTGTGGCTAAACCAGCTCTTAATAAAGCCTACTCTAAATTCATTCCTATAAAAGCTTAAAAATGAGACTAATGTCTATTTTGAGAGAGATGCAATTAGCAGACAAGTAGATTAAAACAGCTATAATAAATATTCAGTATATTCAAGTTTTAAATGAAAACATAAACAAAATGAGGAGAGAAATAGAGGAAATCAGTCCATCCATCTATCAATCAATAGTCACCACAAAGGAGAATCTATACATAAGCAGAGGATTCAAGAGCATATATAGATTTTCTTCTGTAGTGTCTATTGATTGATGGATACATGGTAGATAGATTGATTTCCTCTACTCCTCATTTTGTTTGTGTGTTCATTTAATCCTTGAGCACATTGACCAGCATCTCTGTCATTTCTTGTTTCTGGGTTTGTTTCTATTGTTGGTTATCTCCAGGTTAATGTTCCATTGCAAAATTCATAATTTTTTACTGAATGCCAGACATTTTTCATTTTACATTGTTTATTGTCAGATTTTGTTGTTTTCCTTTCAGTAGCATTGGGCTTTGTTCTAATAGGCAAATGTTTGTGGATTGCATTGATTCTCTTAAGGCTTGTTTTCCTTTCACCTTCCTCTCTTTCTTCTGGGACTCCAAATACACACATATTAGACCATTTGATCATCACCTGTCACTTAAATTCTGCTTTTTCCGTCAGTCTTTTTCTCTTTTTATGCTTCATTTTATTTAATTTCTACTGCAATGAGGAAGGAAGAAAGGAAAGAAATAATGACTAGAACATTCCCATATCTTGATAAAAATTATAAATATACAGATAAGTGAAGTTCAATAAACCCCAAGTCAAAAACAGAAATAAAAAATTACAAAGAAAATGACAGTAGAATCATCATAATTGTCTTGCTAAAAAACAATGATAAAAACATAAAAATAGGCTGGGTGCGGTGGCTCAAGCCTGTAATCCCAGCACTTTGGGAGGCCGAGAAGGGCGGATCACGAGGTCAGGAGATCGAGACCATCCTGGCTAACACGGTGAAACCCCGTCTCTACTAAAAAAAAATACAAAAAGCTAGCCGGGTGAGGTGGCAGCCGCCTGTAGTCCCAGCTACTCGGGACCCTGAGGCAGGAGAATGGTGTAAACCCGGGAGGCGGAGCTTGCAGTGAGCTGAGATCCGGCCACTGCACTCCAGCCTGGGCGACAGAGCTAGACTCCGTCTCAAAAAAAAGAAAAAAAAAAAAACATTAAAAAAAATGAGAGAAAGGAACCATATACATAGAAAAACTAAGATAAACATTAAACTTCTAATCAGTAACAGTTTAAGCTAGCAGAAAATGGAGCAACATCTTTAAAGTGCTAAAAGAAAACAAACCAAATTATAATTTTATGCATATTACAATATCTTTCCAAAGACAAGATCTTTTCAATATCTTCCTGGACATCTTTCTAGAAAATGAAGATTAAACACAGATTTTCTGATCAAATGAAAGCTGATAAAATTCACTGGCATAGAAGTATTTAAAAAATTTCTCAAGCAGAAGGAAAATGAAGTCAGTTGAAAACATGGATTGAATTAGAGGAATAAAGAACGCTACAAAGGTAGAATATAAACAAACATAAAAAAATCATATCTTATTTAAAAACTTTTCTTTGGGTCTGGACACAGTCGCTCATGCCAGTAATCTCAGCACTTTGGGAGTCCAGGACAGGCTGATTGCTTGAACTTAGGAGTTTGAGACCAGCCTGGGCAACATGGTGAAGTCCCATCTCTACAAAAACATGCAAGAGTAGCTGGGCTTGGTGGTGCGTGCCTGTCGTCCCAGCTGCTTAGGAGGCTGAGGTGGGAGGATTACTTGAGTCTGGGAGGTTGAGGCTGCAGTGAACTGTGTTCATGCCACTACACTCCAGCCTGGGTGACAAAGTGAGTTAACTGTCTCAAAAACAAAAAAGTATTTAAAAGATAATTGATAGTTTCAAACAAAACAATGTATTGTGATATTCATAGCACCACAGGTAAAAATAAAACTTATGCCACCAATAGTGATGGACAGGTGAAGAGGAATAGAACCATACTTTTGTAAGGTTCTTTTATTATACTTGAAGTAGTATAATATTACTTGATAGTTGACTATAATAAGATAAAGATGCATACGGTAACCTAGAAAATCACTAAAATAAAACAAGGCTCTAAAACTAATAAGCCAATAATGGGAGTAAAATTTCATACTAAGAAATCACAGGTCAAGCAAAAATACAAGAAAAATGGCATTTAAAAAAGTACAAATGAAACAAGAAAACAAACAGCAACATGATAGCTTTAAATTTAGCTATATCAATAGTTACATTAATGGCCTAAAAACTCCTAGATAGCCTATACAGTGAGTCACAAAACAATTTTTGATAAATTTAAAAGTTTGAAATCATACAGTATGTATTCTGATTGTAATAGAATTGACCTAGAAGTTTTTATAGAAAGATATTTGGAAAATTTCCGAAAATTTGGGAGATATTCAATGTAATTTTGAATAACTGATTGGTTAAGAAAAAATCACAGGAAAATTAGAAGATTTTTTAATAGAATAAAAATTTAAAGTATAGCTTGTCAAAATGTGTGGGGTATAAAGTAGCAATTAAAAAGAAATTTACAGCATTTAATTCTTTTATTAGAGAAGACAGTTTTTAAATTAATAATTTGTGCTTCCACTCTAAGAAGCTAGAAAATCAGAGAAATTAAATCAAAAGCAAGTAGAAAAAAAATAATAAACATACAGGGAAAATAAATGAAACTAAAACAGGAAAAGAATAGAGAAAATCAATGAAACCAAAACCTGGTTCTCTGACAAATATCAGTAAAATTGATTAACATTTAGTAGACTGATAGAAAAAGAGAAAAGACTGTATTTACTAAGAAGGAATACAAGGAGGTCATCACTATATCTTACAAATATTAAGATGATAAAGGAATATTATGAATAGGTCAATGAATTTGGCAACCCTCATGAACTAGATAAATTTCCAAAAAGTACAAATTACCAAAATCAGCTCAAGAAGAAACTGAAAACTTAAGTATCAAGGTACAAAATACATTCCACTAATAGGCATTTATTAAGAGAAATACAATATTTTATACAAAAAAATTTTTTATAGCAACTCCATTTATAATAGCCTGGAAACAACCCAAATGATGAGCAGAGAAATCAACTGAAATGGAAATGGGCAATTCTTCAGCAATAAAAGACTATACTGATACACACAAAATATGTATGAATCTCAAAAACATGGTGCTGAGTGAAAGCCGACACATTGTAAAAGAGTACAATCGACCCCTGAACAACATGAGTTTGAACTGCATGAGTCCGCTTATATTCACTGGATGCAAAATCCACCTTTACGGGGGGGCCACCTTTTCATACAGGCAGGTGTCACAGGACTGACTGTGGGACTTGATTATGCCCAGATTTTGACATATACAGGGGTCTTAGAACCAACTGCCTGCATACACTGAGAGGCTACTGCTTAAAATTTCATTTATATGTAAGTTTAGAAGTGCCTAATCTATACAGAGAGAAAGATCAGTAGTTGTGGAGACCAGGAGTTGGCAAAATACTCTGTGTCTTGATCATGGTGGTAATAACACGGATGTGTGTATTTGTTAACAGTTACCAAACTATACATTTTAAATGGGTGCATTATGTTGTATAAAAACTATTTCTTTATAAGTTGACTTTTGAAAAATGATAAAAGAAAATTTGGTAGGGATGTGTGTCCGGGGTGAGGACGGGGAATGGAGGAGCATGGAAAGTTCTTTCCTAAAAAGAATAAGGAAAGAATCGATGCTGAGGTCTTTGCTACAGGCATGCTGAATTTTAGCTTTCTGAAGAACATCCAAATTGAGACAGACATAAGAAGGTGGCTGGCTAAGTTTTGAAATCAAAAGAAAGATCTATTTTGGAGAGACAGACTTGAAGTCATCTGTATATAGATAGTACTTGAAATTTAGGACTAGATGAGATTTCCTAAGGGACAAATGTAGATATGGAAGAGAATAGAGCCCAGGACATAATCCTGAGGGTGAATAATATAAAAGGAGTTGCCACAGGAAGAGGATCCTACAGAAGGGTAGGATTAAAAATTTCAAGTTGGGATGCTGAGGGGCACTCTTTGTTTCAACAAAGAAGAGGTCTGCATTGCCGAGTACTTCTGACCTGATCTACAATGTGTCCACTGCGTTTAGCTATTTAGGTCAATAAATAGATGATGGGAGCCTTAGGGCTAATGGTGACTGTTTTTGTTTGTTCATTTGCTTTTGGTATGGGAGGCATAGGAACATGTTTAAATGCTGATAAGAATGAAGCAATAGGGAAGCATTGTGAAGAGAGTAACTCAGTAATAAATTCGTTGGGAGGTAGGAAGGGGTGGGATCTGGAGCCAATGTGGAGAGATTAGCCTTAGATAAGAAGAGGAACATTCATCCTATTTTATCAGGATTGAAGATGGAAGGAATAGGTGGGGATGCATTTGGGTTAGTGCATTTGATGGCAGAAAGTTGAGAGGATGGATAAGATCTACTGAGGCCTCTTCTAAATCTGAGATGCTGTGATCTGTGCTTCTGCAGGGCACCACACAGGTTGGAGAACGGGCAGAGAGAACAGCTTAAATTCTTCCCAACTAACAGTCTTTCTATTGGTCTGATTCTGTAACAGGGATGATCAACATTTTACATGGAATGGGTTTAAGGCTCCTTGCTTTGGGACATCACACACCTTTTATGGTGAGAGATGTTTATTTTGCTTATTTTTTTGAAAACACATCTCACACCTTAAGAATAAAAAAACGCTGAGCTGATGGACTAACTTGAGTTGTGTATGTTTGTTTTCAGCACATTGGCATGGCTCATAACTACAGGAATAGCAGTCAGGCTGTGCAAGCTGTTCGTGATGCTGGCTATGAAATATCTTTGGGTTTGATGCCTAAGTCAATAGGTCCCTTAACATTTGTGTTCACAGGAACTGGTAATGTTTCTAAGGTAAGTTTTACCTGACTTCCTTTTGTAAAACAATCCAAAACTGTGAAACTAACCCAAATGATGTGGGCAGGCATTTTGTGGGTATTTCAAATGGACTGAATGAAGATTCTTTTTTTGGCACTTTTCTTACCAACGTATTTTTCTCATAGTGAAAAGTAGTAATGATCCAAATATGTGTGTGTGTGTATATGTATGTGCGTGTGTATATATATGTGTGTGCGTGTGTGTGTATATGTAAGTGTATATGTGTGTATATCTATACACACATACATACACACATACAGTTTTTAGTTTATTGCTAGCTATCTGAGTCTTGGAATACTTTTTCTTCCTATCTTTTTCCTTTTTTAAAAGATAATTTGGCCAGGTGTGGTGGCTCACGCCTATAATCCCAGTACTTTGGGAGGCTGAGGCAGGCGGATCACCTGAGGTCAGGAGTTTGAGGCCAACCTGGCCAATATGGTAAAACACCGTCTACACCAAAAATACAAAAATTAGCCAGGCCTGGTGGTACACACCCATAATCCCAGCTACTAAAGAGGCTGAGGCAGGAGAATCGCTTGAATCCAGGAGGCAAAGTTTGCAGTGAGCCGAGATTGCAACACTGCACTCCAGCCTGGGTGACAGAGCGAGACTCCATCTCAAAATAAAATAAAATAAAATAAATAAATAAATAAATAAGATAATTCATTGTTAATAGTGTAAAGGTCTGTTCTGAGGGTGATCTGTTTTACCTCTATCACCAAAATGTCCATAAGTCTTAAAGTGACCTCAGGATGTCCATTTTTTAAGACTACTTGGAGTTTTGCAAAAAGATGTTAGGAAAATTCATTTAAGACTGGAATTCATAATTTCTTCCTTCTCTGGTGGTTTTAAGAATGTGTTTGTAACCGCCTATAGAAACTTGTAATTGTAAAATAATTCCTTCTTCAAAGAAAATATCTTACAAATAGGATATCATTCATATTATATTGTGAGGTAAGCATCCGATTATTTCTTTTGTAGGGAATATAGTTTCCCCATTTGGAATAATTTCTGCAATGGATCTAAAATAAATGGAAATATTTTTGCCCTCATTTCTAAACACTCTTATTGATACTCTGAGTAGCTTAAGTAAAAAAGAAAAAAATTAAAGTCCCTTCTAAGTGTGCTGTTCAAACAGGAATGAAAACTAGCTAGTAGGCTTGTTGTAAGCAGCTCATCTATATTTCTGTGTTGCAGTCCTGGTTGTAGGGAAGGCAAGTGGAGCTGTATAATTGTTGGGAAAATGATCAGATCCTTGCAGAAAACCATGTTGGTTCTTTTTCTATTGATGTTTGGATTTTTACTCATGTGTTATTTGTAGGGAGCCCAAGCAATCTTTAATGAGCTACCTTGTGAATATGTGGAGCCCCATGAATTAAAAGAAGTTTCCCAAACTGGAGGTAAGGGACAGGGGATGACTAACTTTTAATGTTTTTAACAGTCTGTGTTATATTTTATCACCATAAATTTTCATTATTTGTCACCCACTTCACTAATTTCTTTCTCCTTTGCAAGACCTCAGAAAAGTCTATGGGACGGTGTTAAGTCGTCATCATCATCTTGTCAGGAAAACAGATGGTGTGTATGATCCTGCAGAGTATGACAAACATCCTGAGCGCTACATAAGTCGTTTTAATACTGATGTGAGTATCATGTTCAGCTTTTAAGTTGGTTGCTTATGATACATTGTAGGTAGGCAATTTTCAAGGAGAGAAATTATAAATTGTACATTGGCTTTCGGTTTTCCTGTTGTGAGTCCTTTGGGTACCATGAGTTGGCCTTTGGAGCTATCATCTTTTAGGGGTATTTGGAGTAGTCTTGCTTCGTGCTTTTGGTGGTTTCTGTGGATATACTCTTTGTCTCACTGTCTCCATTTCTGCTTCAGGTCTGCATGTGACCAATAGCTCTAAGCCATTTCCTGTGGGTTACTGTTTTCTATGTTTATCCTGGACTAGTCAGCACTGTGGGCAGAGCACAATGCCTATGACGTTTGGTCTCAACATGGCCACAAATTACAACCATAATCTCAAGCAGCAATCCTGAAATGCATGCCATTGTTTACAGGGGGTGAGGGTGAAATAGTGTGCCTACATAAGTGCAGACCATCCCCACTGTACGAAAAAGCTATTATACTTACAAATCAAATCCTTCGATGGGACACACTGGCTTTATCTTATAAGAAATAAAATATATTTTTGTGTTCTATAGTCATTGGCCATGTGACAATCTTCCCCCAGATAAACTAACAAACCAAAAAATAGATAAAACAAAAAAAGGCATGCATTTATTGTGAAAAAGAATGCTTTAAATAATTTTAAATATGTTTGACCAACATAGCATTTTCAGATTCTGGTATGAAGTTTAGTCCTTATATCATGCAGGGCATGTTAGAGAGAACTCTTACCTTCTCTGCTTGAGATGTTTGAAGAAGAAAAATTATGAACGTAGTTTCAAACTGAAAAATTTTGAATCTAAGAAACCTTTATTCCTTTTCATTTCCCCAATCACAGAAGTATTGGTGATTGGATGCATCCTAAAACTGATACTGACCTAGTTGCCATGTATGCATGTATGTAGCATATTGCTCCATAGAGCTTACAGATGTTATCCGATTTAATCTTCACAGCATTCCTTTGAGGAATGGGGTGTGTATTATCCCCATCTGGCAGGTAAGAAAAATAGAGCCCAGGGAAGTTGAGGTAGCATGATTTAGGTCATACCCTACCGCTAGTAGAGCTGGAAATATAATTTTAGGTCCACTGTTTTTTGTTTGTTTTGGTTTGTTTTATTTTGTTTTGTTCTTTCATTTTCTTTGGCATGCAATACGTTATAGAATGAACATAATAATGAATTTTTTTTTTTTTTTGAGATGAAGTCTCTCTGTCTCCCAGGCTGGAGTTCAGTGGCGCAATCTCAGCTCACTGCAAGCTCCGCCTCCTGGGTTTACGCCATTCTCCTGCCTCAGCCTCCTGAGTAGCTAGGACTACAGGTGCCCGCCACCATGCCCGGCTAATTTTTTGTATTTTTAGTAGAGACAGGGTTTCACCATGTTAACCAGGATGGTCTCGATCTCCTGACCTCGTGATCCGCCTGCCTCGGCCTCCCAAAGTGCTGGGATTACAGACGTGAGCCACTGGGCTCAGCCAATAATGTATTTATAGTCATATATTGCTCTGTCATGGGGTAATTCTACACTGAAATCTGGGTGGCTATTTATTATCTTTGCCTCAAAAGATGGACACTGACATGGACAATAAGAAAATCAATTAGAAGTTACATTTAATTATTTCTCATAGACTTTCCTGATAGCTCTCTTTCAGTATACTATATTAAAATAGGTTATTTTTCTATTTTCTTAAACCTGGAACTTGCATTACAGATTGCACCCTATACAACTTGCTTAATTAATGGAATCTACTGGGAACAAAACACTCCTCGCCTCCTAACCCGCCAAGATGCTCAGAGTCTCCTGGCTCCAGGCAAGTTCTCAGCTGCTGGTGTGGAAGGCTGCCCTTCATTACCACACAAGTAAGGACTCTACTTCAGCAACAATGGTAGTTTTGACCAACTGCTTCCATTATTAGAGGATCAAAGAATGTAATGTCCCCACATATCACAGGACTTGATTTCTAATGACTACTTCTCTGGCTTATCTTTCTTGACCTCTTGGCAGTAGTCGACACTGTTAACCATCCTTCCTTCTTTTTAAAAAAATCGTATTGTGTGTATTTATTTTCAGAGATGGGGTCTTGTTATGTTTCCCAGGCTGGTCTAAATCTCTGGGTCCCAAGCAGACCTCCTGCCTTGGGACCTATAATCCCAGCACCTCCCAAGGTGCTGGGATTATAGGTATGAGCCACCATGCTCAGCCCATCCCCAGTTGTTGAAACACTCTTCTTTTGCCTTCTGTGATGCCCCATGCCGCTCTGAAACTATTTCCTCAGAGAAGTCTTCTCTTACTCCTCCATTCTCATCTCTATCTCTAGTCTGTTACTCTGTTTTTTTGTTTTGAAATTCCTCATTTGTTTTCTTGTGTTTATGACTTTTCTCCCTCTTCCTAGAACTTAATCTCCTTAAGGATAGGGGGTCTGTTTCTCTTGGCCATAAGCACCTAGTATGTTGCCTGATATATAATAGGCATTGAAATAATTATTAAATATTGAATGAATTAATGACTAAATATTTGTGGAAGAGTAAAAGATATGTTTACTTTTCTAGGCATGTAACTGGCATCAAGTAAATGCCAAGGGAATGCTAGGAGCAACAACATCACTGGGGTTTAGAAGAAAGCAGAAGCATTGAGCTCAGCAAACCTTAAAGGGAGGAATGAGGAGAACAAGAATTCCAAGTGAAAGGATTGGTGCTTAATAAATATGGAGCTACCAAAGCATAATTAGGTTGCTGAATGTGTCAGTCTAGTTCTGCATTGGTTCATGTATGCAAGTGGTAATTGGAGATTGGTCAGAAAAATTGTAGTCAACCTTTTGAATGCTGGACTAAGACTTCTGTTCATAATTCTAGAGATTTCTGTGTAACCACATGTAAAACTATACATTACTAAGCAGGGTGGAGGTAGCATAACTGAACCTTTCTGAGTTATTTAGAGATAGCTAACTCTGTTAATTTTAGTCTGTTAATGATTTTTCTAGGAAAGCAATGTTCTGCTTTTATTTCCTTTTTTCTTTTCTTTTCTTTCTGCCTTTTTTTTTTTTTTTTTTTTTTTTTTGTGGAGACTAAAACTCATACTGGGAAGATTCTCTGTATCACAGAACAGTGCAGAGTCCTGAAGAATGAGCTATAGGAAAAAGACCCCAAAAGCCTGGAAAATATTTAGGATCCATGTTGAAAATTGTTCTGAACTCCTTTTTTTAAGTCTTGTTGGAGACTTCAGAATTTCATCCTCTCATCTAAGTATTGATGTTATTTTCAGACTTGTGGCAATATGTGACATTTCAGCTGACACAGGAGGGTCTATAGAGTTTATGACTGAGTGTACAACAATAGAGCGTCCCTTTTGCATGTATGATGCAGACCAGCATATTATTCATGACAGGTGAGTTTGTTAAAGTTGTTAGATGATATTCATCACTTAGTTACATAGATATACTACTCTAAAATGCTTAATATTTTACATCTTTATGAAGCTATGAAAATTTGGAGAGATATACTCAAGTATACTAAGATTAGGTAAAAAAAAACATGCAAATTTGAATACACACACACACACACACACACACACATACACATATATTTAAATGGGAGACGGGTTGCTGAAGAAGGAAAACGTTTGGTTTGAAAAGTTTTGTTTATTTTTGCATGTACTTTTATACAAAATTACAAATGATAATGAAGCAAATATAACGAAGTAGACATCTGGAAAAGTCAGAACTTACAAATAATGTTTTGTGCTTCTAAATAAACCACATTGCTTCTCTTAGTGTTGAAGGCTCGGGGATCCTGATGTGTTCCATTGACAATTTGCCAGCACAGCTCCCAATTGAAGCTACAGAATGCTTTGGAGATATGCTTTACCCTTATGTTGAAGAAATGGTAAGCAGACTGGTAATATCAGTAACAACTCTGTGGCTTTAAATAGAATCATGGGGTAATTCTGTGAATGTTCTGGTCTTCTGTACCTAAGAAATCTGTTGTAAAATGAAATGCCAGCCCTTTCCTGAAATATTTCCTGATACTATTTTATTTGACATATTCTGCTTACTTGTCTCCTGAGGGATATGATGATATCACTGCCTTCATGCTTAATTACAATTGCATCTCTTTCCCATTATAGGTATTTTATTAAGAATGTTCACCATGTGTGAGATAAAACATGCTTTATTTTTAATTATTTGCCATCTATGTCAGTTCATATTGGGGCACTCTTATTGTGCCATAATAACTAGATCTGAAAAATTAGAAATATAGAACGTTTTATTGGGTTCTGGTCACTAATGGTTAAGTGATAGCTTATGTTGAGGTCATGTATTCTTCTTCTGTGATCAGTGATTAGCTAATGAAATACCATGTTATCTAAATTCCATTTTGTTTATCAAAGAAAATTTTCTTATTTCAGTTTTATCCTAAGCATTCATAGCCTTCCTGCTTTATTTTTATTTCAGAATGTCTGCCTCTGCCAATGACTTCAATATAAAGAATGGCTCTTGCTCTTTTCATCTACATCTTCCCTCATAAGCTCTCACATTCAAATAGAACAATAGTTAGTGGGGCAAGAATAAATGAAATTTCCAGTCTCTGATCTTCTTTTCTTTCAAACGGTATTCCATTTTGACCCTTTCTTTTTCCTATTGGAATATGTCAACAGGGAGATGTAGCAGGCCTGACAAAATGCAGGCAGCAGACACTGTTATAGTTAGACATATTGCACCTACTATGTGCAGGAAGTGTTCAAAGTACTAAATATGTTTTAATTTTAAGTACTCATGAAAACCATATTAGGTAAGTACCATCATTATATCCGTTTTACACATTATAAAACAAATACAGAGAAGTTAAGGACGTGTTGCTGATGCAGTCAGTACTGGATCTGCAATGTGTCTGGAGTTGGTACTGAGGGATTAAAGAAGCGGGAGAAGGAGAGTACAAATGCCAGGCTTTGCTGGAGACATCAACTTGCTTTATGGCCTTGAGCAGGGCACTCACTTCCCTTCTGAGCCTCAGATATTTCATCTGTAACGTGAGGTGGTTGTAATGAACATATAATCTTATTTTATTTTATTTTATTTATTTATTTTTTGAGACAGAGTCTCACCCTGTTGCCCAGGCTGGAGTGTAGTGATGTAGTCGTGGCTCACTGCAACCTCCACCTCCCAGGTTCAAGCGATTCTTCCTGCCTCAGCCTCCCAAGTAGCCGGGACCACAGGTGCATGTCACCACGCCTGGCTAATTTTGTAGTTTTAGTAGAGACAGGGTTTCACCATGTTGACCAGGCTAGTCTTGAACTCCTGACCTCGTGATCCACCTGCCTCGGCCTCCCAAATGCTGGGATTACAGGCGTGAGCCACCGTGCCCAGCCATGAATACATAATCTTAACAGTTTCTCCACTTCTAAAATTTTATAACGGTAAATGTTTAAGTGGCCAAACTGTATGTGTATAAAAAAATGCAATAATATATTTACCAAGATGTTTACCATTTTTGATGTTCTTCATTCATTTCCCTTTGGCATCATTTCCCTGCAGACTGAATAACTTAATTTATCACTTCTTATAGTACAGGTTTGCTGGTGACAGATTCTCTTAGTTGTCCTTTATCCAAAAATGTCTTCATATTCTCTATGCTGCTAATCAGACTTTTCTGTGCATTTTTAATTTCCGATGTTCTATTTTCAGTTCTAGAATTTCTGTTGGGTTCCTTTTTAAAAATTTCATTTTGGTATTTTCTCTTTCTCTGCAGAGAGTTTCTATCTTTTCAT
The DNA here is from genome assembly GCF_001698545.2 of Rhinopithecus bieti. Classification (NCBI taxonomy): domain Eukaryota; kingdom Metazoa; phylum Chordata; class Mammalia; order Primates; family Cercopithecidae; genus Rhinopithecus; species Rhinopithecus bieti. The sequence continues at coordinate 605,916 of NW_016818327.1, forward strand.
TAATTATGAGTGTATTTTTCGTTATTGCATGGAACATAGTTATAAAAACCACTTTGCAATCTTTATCTCATACTTCCAACTTTCTGGGTCAATTTGCGGTTGGACTTTATTGGTTGTCTTTTCCTTTGAGAATTGATCATAGTCTTCTGGTTTTCATAGATTGAATAATTCTGGATTATGGCCTGGATGATGTGGATGTTATGTACATTTATCAAATGCATTTTCTGTATTCATTGAGAAGATCATTTTTTCCTTTTCTCTGTTAATATGTGAATCTTGTCAATTGGTTTTCCAATATCAAACTAACTTCACATTCTTAGGATAAATCCAACTTGGTTGTATGTTAGCCGTTTATTTATGACTAAGTTCAGGTTGCTAAGGGATATACCAAAATTTCTTAATCTATTTTACCATTGGTAGACATTTGGGGTTGTTTTCTTTTTGGGGCTTTTACTAATAATTCTACTATAAAGATTTTTGACATGTGTTTTGGTATATATATATATATCCCATTATTTTGTTGAGATTTGTACCTAAATTTATCTTGTTTAGGATTGTTAACATCTATGTTCATTAGAGAGTTTAATCTATAACTTAATTTTATTATCAGGTATTTGTCAGGTTTGGATACTAAGGTTTTGTTGGCCTTAAAACAAGTTAGAGAGTATTTCCTTATTTTTGGTCTCAGGAACATCATGAGATTACTGTTAGTTCTACTTGATACAATTCATTTGCAAAACGATTTGGGTTGGTAGCATTTTTGTTTGTTTCTTTTTTGTTTGGTTTTAAGGGTGAGTTTTAAAATTATAGATTACATTTTATTTAAAACTTAAGAAAATCTTATTTAAAACTCAGACTTTTATTTTCTTCTGTCAATTTTAGTATGCTTATTTTCTAGGAATTTATATTTCATCTAAGTTGTAAACTTTATTGTCACAATTTTTTTTAGTAATAATCTTATTAACTCTTTAATAGATTCTATAGTGATTTCTCTTTTTCCTGATGTCGTTTGGGTATGCCTTCTGTTTTTTCTTAATCTATTTTACTTGGAATTGATCAATTTTATTAGTCATCTCAAAAAATCAGTTCAACTTTGGTGATTATCCCTATTTTGTATCATTTTCTATTTTCTTAATTTATAATCTTACCTTTACTATATTCTTTATTTTACTTTATTGAGAGCTTAGTTAACCTTTCTTTTCATAACTTCTTGCAATAGTGCTTAGGTAATTATTTTCCTGTGTTTCTCTTTAGCAATATATGCATTTTAAAGCTATTAGATTTGACTTGAGTATGGCCCATTATTTATTGCATTATTTGTTGTTTTGTTATTGAGTTCTTTGACTTTCTTGTATATTCTGGGTATTATTTCCTTGTGAGATGTATGGTTTGCAAATACTTTCTCCCATTCTGTTGTTTCTTCACTCAATTGATTTTTTTGTTTGCTTGTTTGTTTTGCTGTGCAGAAGCTTTTTAGTTTGATGTAATTCCATGTGTCTATTTTTGGGTTTTGTGCTTGTGCTTTTGAGTTCTTATCCAAAAAATTCTTAACCAGGTCAATGTCATGAAGCATTTCCCCTATGTTTTTTTTTTTTTTTTTTTTTTTCTTCTAGTAGTTTCATAGTTTTAGGTCCTCCATTTAAGTGTTTAATCCATTTTGAGTTGATTTTTTTATATGATGAGAAATAGGAGGTCTAGTTTTATTCTTCTGAATGTAGATACCCAATTTTCCCAGCATCATTTATTGAAGAGACTCTTCTTCCCTTAGTGTTTGTTCTTGACACTTTTCTCCAAAACCGGTTGGATATAGATGTATGGATTTCTTTCTGGGCTTGCTTTTCTGTTCCATTGTTTATATGTCTGCTGTTATGACAGTACCATGCTGTTTTGGTTACTACAGCTTTGTGGTATATTTTGAAGTCAGGTAGTGTGATGCCTCCAGTTTCGTTGTTTTTGCTAAAGATTGTGTGACGATTTGAGGTCTTTTGTGATTTCATAGTAGTTTTAGGATTTTATTTTCTGTTTCTGTGAAGATTGTCTTTTTTTTTTTTTTTTTTTTTTTTTTTTTTTTTTTTTTTTTTTTTTTTTTTGATAAGGATTGCCCTGAATTGGTAGATTGCTTTGGGTAGTATGGGCATTTTAAAATATAAATTCTTTCAATCCATGAACATGGGAATATCTTTACATTTGTTTTGTTTTCTTCAATGTTTTCATCAATGTTTTACAGTTTTAGTGTAGAGATCTTTCATTTCCTTGGTTAAATTTATTCTTACGCATCTTATTTTATTGTGGCTATTGGAAATGGGATTTTGTTTTTCAGATTGTTCACTGTTGGCATATATAAATGCTACTAATTTTTGTATGTTGTATGTTGATTTTGTATTCTGCAACTTTACTAAATTTGTTTATCAGTTCTAACAGTGTTTTGATGGAGTCTTTAGGGTTTTCTATATATAAGATTTTGTCATCTGTAAACAGGGACAGTTTGACTTCCTGCTTTCCAATTTAGATACCTTTGTTTTCTTTTTTTTGCCAAGTTACACTGACTAGAACATCCAGTACTATGTTGAATAGTAGCATCCTTTTCTTGTTCTACATCTTAGAGAAAAAGCTTTCAATTTTCCATGATTAGTATGATGTTAGCTGTGGGTTTGTCATATATGGCTTTTATTATGTTGATGTATGTACACTCTATGCCTAATTTGATGAAAGTTTTTATCATAAAGTGATGTTGAATTTGTCAAATACTTTTTCTATGTTTCCGTTGGAATAATCACATGATTTTTGTCCCTCATTCTGTTAATGTGATAAATTATGTTTATTAATTTGCATATGTTGAACCATCCTTGCACCCCTGGAATGAATCCCATTTATTATGGTAAATGCTCTTTTAAATATGCTGTTAAATTTGGTTTTCTAGTATTTTGTTGAAAATTTTTGCATCTATATTCTTTAGGGATATTGGCCTGAAGCTTACATTTTTTGTTATGTCCTTGTCTGATTTTGGTATCACATTAACACTGGCCTCATATAATTAGTTTGGAAGAATTTCCTCCTCCTTGATATTCTGGAATAGTTTGAGAAGAACTGGTGTTAATTCTTCTTCAAATGTTTGGTAGAGTTCAGTAGTGAAACCATCAGGTCCTGGGCTTTTCTTTGATGGGAGACTTTTTATTACTGATTCAATCTTGCTGCTTGTTATTGATTCATCTATTCAGATTGTTTATTTTTTTCTGGTTCAATCTTGGCAGGTTGTAATTGTCCAGGAATTTGTCCATTTTTTCTAGGTTTTCCAATTTTTTGGCATATCATTGTTCATAATGCTCTCTTATGATCCTTTGTGTTTCTGTGGTATCAGTTGTAATGTCTCCTTTTTCATCTGTGTGTGTGTGTGTGTGTGTGTGTGTGTTTGTTTGAGTTGTGGGTGATATGCATTATCGTTGCAGAAGCTAATACATACTTTAAAAACACCTTTTAGGTTCAGGGGTACATGTGCAGGTTTGTTCTTAGGTAAACTTGTGTCATGAGGGGTGGATGTACAGATTATTTTATCACCAGGGTATTAAGCCTAGTACCCAATAGTTATTTTTTTTCTGCTCCTCTCCCTTCACCCTCAGGAAGGCCCCAATGTGTGTTGTTCCCCTCTATGTGTCCATATGTCCTCATCATTTAGCTCCTGCTTATAAGGGAGAGCATTCAGTATTTGGTTTTCTGTTCCTACAGTGATTTGCTAAGGATAATGTCTTCTAGCTCTATCCATGTTCCTGCAAAAGATGTGATGTCATTCTTTTTTATGGCTTTGTAGTATTCCATGGTGTACCACATGTTCTTTATCCAGTCTATCATTTATAGGCATTTAGGTTGTGTCCATGTCTCTGCTATTTACAATAACGCTCCAATGAACACTCTTTACAACACTATGTGCATGTGCGTGTGTCCTTATGATAGAACATTTTATATTCCTTTAGCTATATACCCAGTAATGGGATTGCTGGGTTGAAGAGTAGTTCTGTTTTCAGCTCTTTGAGGAATTGCCACACTGTTTTCCACAAGGGTTGAACTGATTTATACTCCCACCAACAGTGTATAAGCATTCCTTTTTTTCCACAACCTCACCAACATCTGTTATTTTTTGACTTTTTAGTAATATCCATTCTGACTGGTGTGAGACAGTATCTCATTGTGGTTTTGATTTGCATTTCTCTAATGATCAGTGATGTTCAATTTGTTTTCATATGCTTGTTGACTGCATGTATGTCTTCATTTGAAAAGTGTCTGTTCATGTCCTTTGCCCAGTTTTTAAGGGAGTTGTTTGTTTTTTCTTGTAAATTTAAGTTTTTATGGAAGCTAGATATTAGACTTTTGTCAGATGCATAGTTTACAAATACTTTCTCCCATTCTGTAGATTGTTTACTCTGTTGATAGTTTCTTTTGCTGTGCAGAAGCTCTTTACTTTAATTAGATCCCATTTGTTGCGATTGTTTTTGGTTCTTCATCATGAAATCTTTGCCAGTTCCCATGTCCAGAATGGTTTTGCCTAGATCATCTTCCAGGGTTTTTACAATTTTGAGTTTTACATTTCATTCTTTAATCCACTTTGAGTTTATTTACACCATTTTATATAGTGTAAGGAAGCGATCCAGTTTTAATCTTCTGTATAGCTAGCCAGTTATCCCAGCACCATTTATTAAACAGGGAGTCCTTTTCTCATTGTTTGTTTTTGTCACTGTTGTTGAAGATCAGATGGTTGTAGATGTGTGGCCTTATTTTTGAGCTCTCTATTCTGTTTTATTGGTCATTGTTTCTAGTTTTGTACCAGTCTTAGGCTGTTTTGGTTACTGTAGCCCTGTAATATACTTTGAAGTCAGGTAGTGTGATACCTCCAGCTCTGTTCTTTTTGCTTAGGATTGCCTTGGCTATTCAGCTTCTTTTTGGTTCCATATGAATTTTAAAATAGTTTCTTTCTAGTTCTATGAAGAATGTCATGGGTAATTTGATAAGAATAGCATTGAATCTATAAATTGCTTTGGGCACTATGGCCATTTTAATGACATTGATTACCCTTGAAAACTGGCAACAAGGATGCCTTCTCTCACCACTTGTATCCAACATAGTATTGGAAGTCCTGGCCAGAGAAATGAGGTAAGAGAAAGAAATAAAGAGCATTCAAATAGGAAGAGAGGAAGTCGAATTATCCCTTTTTGCAGATGACATGATTCTATATCTAGACAACCCATAGTCTTAGCCCAAAAATTAAGCTGATAAGCAATTTCAGCAAAGTTTCAGGATACAAAATCAACATACAAAAATCACTAGCATTCCAATACACCAACAACAGTCATCTGAAATTGTATTTGAGTCTTTTCTCTTTTCTTCATAGGCAGACTCGGGGCTTGTTGATTTTGTTTACCTTTTCAAACAAACTCTTTGTTTCATTGATCTTTTGTATTTTTTACGTCTCTATTTTGTTTATGTCTTCCCTAACCGTCGTTATTTCTTTGTGTCTATTAATTTTGGTTTCAGTTTGTTCCTGTTTTTCTTGTTCCTTGAGGTGCAGCATTCAGTTATCTGAGATCTTTGTTCTTTTTTGAAATAGGCATTTCAACATTGCTATAAACTTCCTTCTGAGTACTGCTTTTGCTCTACCCCATAGCTTTTGGTAGGTTGTGTTTTCATTTTCATTTGCCTCTAGAAATTTTTAAATATCCTTTTTAGTTTCTCTATTGACTCCTTGATTGATGAGGAATATGTTGTTTAATTTGTATGTGTTTGTAGTTTCCAAAGTTTCTCTTGTTATTGGTTTCTAGCGTCATAACATTGTGATCAGAAACAATACTTGATATGATTTCATTTTTTTTTTAAATTTGCTAAGACGTATTTTGTGGCCTACCATATGATCTATTCTGGAGAATGATCTATATGTACTAGAGAAGAATGCGTACACTGGTGCTACTGGATAAAAAGTTCTATATTTATCTATTAGGTTCATTTTGTCTAAAGCACAGATCAATTACAGTATTTTCTAATTAATTTCTTCCTGGTTGGTCTTTCCATTTTTGAAAGAGGGGTATTGAAGTCTCCTACTGTTATTGCTTTGGTATTTATTTTTTGCCTTCATGTTGATTAATTAATATTTGCTTTATATGTTTAGGTGTTCCAACGTTGAGAGAACATATATTTACAATTGCTATGTCTTCTTAATGACTTGAGCTCCTTAATAATGACTTTCTTTGTCTCTTGTGAAAATTTTTGAGTTAAGTTTTTTCTGTCTGGAATAAGTATTCTTCCTGTCCTCTGCTGGCTATTATTTGCATGGAATATCTTCTTTCATCCCCTTTGAGGGATGAAAGCCTATGTGCATTCTTAAGGTGAAAGTATGTCTCTTGTGGGCAGCATATAGTGAGAGTCTATTTTTTTTTCTCCTTGCAGCTTTTATTTTAGCTTCAGGGGGTACATGTGCAGTTTTATTACATGAGTAAATTGCATGTCACTGGGGTTTGGAGCACAAATGAATTCATCACTCACGTAGTGAGCATAGTACCTGATAGGTAGTTTTTCAATCTTCACCCACCTCCCATCCTCCACCCTCAAGTATACCCTGGTTTCTATTGTTCCCTTTTTTGCGTCCATGTATACTCAGTGTTTAGCTCCCACTTATAACTGAGAACATGTGGCATTTGGTTTTCTGTTCCTACATTAATTTACTTAGGATAATGGCCTTCAACTGATTCCAGATTGCTGCAAAGGACATAGTTTCATTGTTTGTTTGTTTGTTTCTGAGGCAGTCTTGCTCTGTCACCCAGGCTAGTGTAGTGGCACCATCTCATCTCACAAACCTCCACCTCCTGGGTTCAAGCAATTCTCCTGCCTCAGCTTCCCCAGTAGATGGAATTACAGGTGCCCACCACCAAGCCTGGCTAATGTTTGTATTTTTAGTAGACACAGCGTTTCACCATGTTGGCCAGGCTGGTCTTGAAATTCTGACCTCAGGTGATCTGCCCACCTTGGCCTCTCAAAGTGCTGGGATTACAGGTGTAAGCCACTGTGCCTGGCCAATTTCATTCGTTTTTATGGCTGCATAGTATTCTATGGTGTATATATACCACATTTTCTTTATCCAATTCACCACTGATAGGTATCAAGACTGATTCCATATCTTTGCTATTGTGAATAGTAGAGCTTTGTTTTTTAATCCATTCAGCCACTCTGTGTTTTAATTGAACAATTTAATCTGTTGACATTCAGTGCAATTACTGATATGCCAGGGACTTACTACTGCCATTTTGTTAATTGTTTTCTGATTGTTTTATAGCTTATTTGTTCGTTTTTTCCTCTCCTGTTTATCTTTGTGATTTAGTGATTTCCTTTAGTGCTAAATTTGTATTCTTTTATCTTTATTATTTGTTTATCTGCTTTAGTGTTTTGCTTTGTGGTTACCACAAGGCTTACATAAAACATCTTACAGTCATAACAGACTATTTTATACTAAAAACAAATTCAGTTGCATACGAAACTCTAGACTTCTACCCTCCCACCAATGGGTGCATGTGTGTGTGTGTGTGTATATATATATGTAGTATGTATACTATATGTATATTTGTGTGTGTATATATAGTATACATACATACTGCATATATTTCTTTTTTACCTTTCTGAGTTGGGTGCAACCAGTTAATATTTTTTGATGTCACAATTTACATCTTTTTAGCTTACATATTTCTTGATACTTTATTGCAGCTATCATTATTTTGACTGTTGTGAATTTTAACTTTCATCCTAGAGTTATAAATACCTATCTTTTGCAGAGTGCCATAGTAGTATCGGGGTATTCTGGATTTGATTATACATCTACCTTTACCAGTGAATTTTGTACTTTTATATGTTTTCATGTTAGTAATGTTATTTTTTTCTACTTGAAAAACTCCCTTAAGCATTTCTTATAGAGCAGCTTTAGTGGTGAAGAATTCCCTAAAGTTTTGCTTGTCTGGGAAAGCCTTTATTTCTTCTTTTTTTCTGAAGGACAGTTTTGCTGTGTATAGCATTTTTGGCTGGCAGTTTTCTGTGCATCAGCACTTTGAATATATCATTCCATTCTTTCCTGGCCTGCAGGATTTCTACTGAGAAATCTGCTGATAGTTTAATGGAGATTCCCTTATATGTAGCATGATATTTTTATCTTGCTGCTTTTAATATCATTTTGGTTTTTGACAGTAATTATAAAGGGACGTCTTTGGGTTGACTCTGGAGATTGTTGAGCTTCTTCATATATCTGGATGTTCATCTGTCTTCCAAGGCTTGAAACATGTTATTTTTCATTTATCAAAAATTTATATTCATTAATTTTAAAGTTTTGCATCTTTTAAAAAAGTTATCTATATTGTCCTTTTATTTTTTGAACATATTAATCACAATTTAGAATCATTTTTGTTAATTCCATTACACTTCTTGGTTCTGTTTATGTTCCCTGTTTTTTTCCTTGGTTTTTATGGTTTTCAGTAAATTCTTACTTTTCAATATATTTATTTATTTTTGGTTGAATGCTAGACATTGTGTTTTCAAAATTTTAGAGATGACTCGAGGCTCCGGATGTTGTGTGATTTTCCACCAGATAATATATTCTTTGTTTTGGGCAGTGGGATAGACAAGGATAAAGGTTAGGAGAAATTCACCCAAATTCAGTTAGGATGAAGTAATTTAAATCTAGGTTTCAGTCCTTTGGAGAACTGACATTTTTCAAATTACCATTTATTTTAGATACACGAAAACAATTTTCTATTTATTTTAATACACTAAATAGATTCTCTGTTACCAGCACCTTCTAGGTACATTTTTCTTGTTTTTAGTTGGGTGAGTGAGCTAGATCTTAACCCCTAGTTAGGGAGGAAAGACTGTCTCATTGGCCCTTCTCTGTCCACCAGAAGCAGCAATGCTAACTTATATGCCATTACTTCTTGGCAGTATATTCAAGAATTGGGTTCTCTGAGAGGGACTAACTTACATACCCATTGCTTCTTGGCAGCATATTCAAGAGTTGGGTTCCTTGGGAGAAAAGAGGAGAACTAGAAGGTTGCTGAAATGTTAATATGAGACATCTTACTTTTTTTGTTGTCTCTGACTCAATTCTGCAAGATAATGTGAAGAGGATGTGAATGACTTTCAAGGTTCTACTTGGTCAAGTCACTTTTGCTACCACCTTTGAAATGCTGATGTACCTATACATATAACTACTAATACTGATCTGAGGGAGACCACTTACTGCTGAGGTGGTGGCCTCGCTGAGTGGAAAACCTCATTCTCTACTCCTAATAGAACAACTTGAACTTTTGGAATGGAGTAGAGGCACTTGAAGGGGGGACTATAGCTATAAAGCTTGTGAAGATACTTGGCAAAGTACTTAATATGATACGTTTAACTGGTTGCAAAAGATAAGCTTTTTTGTGTTCACAGCAAGCAAAGATGATTATAATCCAATTTTAGTTTTAAAATTGGGACTTGTGCTGAAACACCATAGTCTTGAGCGTAGAGTTAATTGCTTGTAGAAGACTTCTATTAGCAATCCCTTATACTCTGTGATCCTCAGAAAACTGTTTCTTAAATTCTTTTTTTCCCTTGATTAATATTTTAATATGGATACAAACACCAAGAGGCCTTCTTTGCAGTGTCATTTATCTCTTACAAATCTCATTTTCCTTTCAGATATTATCAGATGCGACACAGCCTCTTGAAAGTCAGAATTTTTCTCCTGTGGTGAGAGATGTAAGTTATGAGAAGATTTTTTCATAAATGTGTTTTTTCTATTACCATTTTTGCTCTCTTCTCTCTCTCTTTCTCTCTCCATCTTTGCCATTCTGTCTCTTCTCTATCAGTCATGAGACCATGTTTGTAGGACTAAAATGTGGATACTAAAGAAATGTCTTGTGTCATATACATTTAGGCAGTGATTACATCCAACGGTACATTACCTGATAAATATAAATATATCCAGACACTCCGGGAGAGCAGGTAAGTATTGTTCAAATCCTTTTGTTTTATACATTTATTCGTATCTTGGAATTAATGAGTATTTTTTAATGCTTCAGTGGGAGTTCTTAATATTAGATTTGTACAATATATAAATTTTGATGATGATTGAAAATGTACGAAATCCAAACTAAGTGGCTGACTGAAACCACTGTGACTGTTTCCCACTTAACAGTAGTATAGCATCATTTTGGCTTTCTAATAGCCTGTGTAGACGTATGGGTAAGCAAGCAAAATCCAAAAGGATTGTCCTTCAGGAAGCTTCTTGTTTTCTCTGACTTTTACACATGGTCATGCCTCAGTAATTTTTTCAAAGGAAAATGAGCACACTAGACTTTCTGTGGTGCTTTCAGTTTGGGTTTCAGTTGAGGAGTTGGGCTCTCTTTTATTTAGTGTAGTGTTCAGGAAAGTGAATTCATAGTTACAAATTAAGAGAGTTGTGAATAAACAATTGATGGAAATAAGAGGTAGTTTTCTCCAGGGATTCTTAATAGGGGAAGATGCCAAAAGTAATGTAGCGAATCTACTCAAGAGGATCATTAGTTTAGAAAGGTCTTTAGCTAAGGCCCTTCTTTCCTTAATTGATTTTACTACTTAAAGTTTGAAAACATTAATTTTACTTTTTTGGAATGTTCTGGTCTCCTCCAGCCAATTGCCTTTGATCTGTGTTTATATCTATTCTGCTGGTCTTTTCACATTAAAAAAGGAACCCATGTACTGAAGTCTCAGGAGAAACCAGAGTTGGGAAACAACACAACACAACACAACTGTCTCATCTTCTTTTTCAGTGGTTCTACCTACAATCAGTAAACAAAGAGATCTGCCCAGATCAAGCGTACTATAGTTAGGCCTTTTCCATATGTGCTGGTTTGATTATAGTTACTTTTTGATGTGTCAGTGAAATATTCTGGGGTGAGACACTAAGTATTTAATTTTTTTTCTTTGTGAATAAGAGAAGCTAGCTCTATAACCCTATAGGAGAATTTCTTACAGGTAAAACTTCACATCTGTTTGTTTTTCATAGCTCTATGTTTTGATTCTCATCATCCGATGGTCTTTTACACTACTGATACTAGTGACAAGTCTAACATGACTGGTCATGATGATATCTTCTCTCTTATGTGTCATATTTCATGTAGCAGCAGGTTTACTTGGCTCTGATTGCTAGAACTTGCTGCCCTCTTTCCTGATGGAAACTTGTGCCAAGATACTAATAACAAAGTTTGCATTTTGAAAGGAAATTTACTTTGTATTGAATCCTGCCTTATTCTTCTGTTCTTTTCATCACTTAGCACAGTGATTATTAACCTGGAATCTGGGATTTGGGGGTACTGATGGGCTAGACAGTATTAGAATCTAGGAGTGAGTTTCTGTTTTGAGCATTTGGTATTTGGAATGCTTTAATTATACAAACTACAGAAAATATTGTTAGACAGAATATATAATAACCAAATAATAGTGGTTCTCTCTGGAAGGTGAAATGGGAGATGGTAGTAGTTAAATGAGACCTCTTCACATCAGTAATAATGTGTGTTGGGGTACAGAGGGACAGGAATGTTTTATACTTATACTTATTTTTATTTATTTAAATTTAATGAAAAGGTTTTTGGGTTAATGTTCAAGAGACATTCTGACCTAAAGATTCTAAATAACAGAGCCTACTTCAGTCCCTGGCACTAGGCCATTTCTTTGGTTTCATGTTGATAACAGCGAATTTGATTCAAAAAGTATTTAATGAGTAAATTCCATATTTAAGACAAAACACGCTGAGCATTAATGGGTTTGTAAAGATGGGTAAGTCTTAGATGCTGCCTTGGAGGTCATAGTTTGTGGGAAAGACAGAAAGTCATCTGCCCGAAAGGTATAATTCCAGCAGAATAAACTGTTCAAGAATTAAAATAATGCCTAACGCTAGTCTTCGTTTTCTACATTTAACCCATGACATTTGTGACCCAAAGTCATGGTTTTGACTATTTTCAAGTGACCCTAAAGATATATGACAAAACAATTTCTAATATGGGTAATAATATTCTCTTCCTCAAATTGTTGCCTTCTGGGATTGTTGTGAGGATTAAATAAAGTTTCCAAGGTAAAGCTCCTCGCATGATTTTGAATTACATCTTCTGGAAGGATAAAATGTGAGACCAAGTTACTCAATCACAAGCAAACCAAGAAAAGGTCCAGCACCTGCACCTCACTAGTAATACTGGAAATTCAAGAAATACATGTGTACATCTACAGATACGTGTCTCAGAGACGTCAGGTCTATTGTTCTTCATTGTACAAAATGTAAAATAATTGAAGAAATATGTTGGTGTAGGGAACTCACTCATGTTGAAATTCTTATTTTAAGTAATGTGAAGAGAAAATGTTGCTTCATTATTTAGGTTTTAGTATGATTTGTGGACAGCAAGATTCTGTTATTTAAAAAAATAAAATAAAATTTTAATTAGCCCCTTCACCTCTTTTTTTTTTTTTTTAAATAGGGAATGTGCTCAGTCACTTTCAATGGGCACCAGAAAGGTTTTGGTTCTTGGATCTGGCTATGTATCTGAGCCTGTATTGGAATATTTATCAAGAGATGGCAATATAGAAATAACAGTAGGTAAATAAGCCCTGATTTTTGAAGAAGAAAAATATATTTTATAGCATGTTGACTTCTACATTTTAGAAGACTACTTTGTTTCTGAAATTTGAAAATTTATTTTTGGAGATATTAAAATATATTTTATTCTGACATATCTAAAAATGTGACTTTTAATTCTTGAAATAGGCTCTGACATGAAGAATCAAATTGAACAGTTAGGCAAGAAATATAATATTAATCCTGTTAGCATGGACATTTGTAAACAAGAAGAGAAGCTGGGCTTCTTGGTGGCAAAACAGGATCTTGTCATCAGGTCAGTATCTGGCAAGAAATGAGTTTCATACTTTTGTTATTATTTCTTTTCTCTTATTTTTCTTTTTCACNGATATTAAAATATATTTTATTCTGACATATCTAAAATGTGACTTTTAATTCTTGAAATAGGCTCTGACATGAAGAATCAAATTGAACAGTTAGGCAAGAAATATAATATTAATCCTGTTAGCATGGACATTTGTAAACAAGAAGAGAAGCTGGGCTTCTTGGTGGCAAAACAGGATCTTGTCATCAGGTCAGTATCTGGCAAGAAATGAGTTTCATACTTTTGTTATTATTTCTTTTCTCTTATTTTCTTTTCACTTTCACTTCTCTCTTCATACTCTTTTGGAGTAAACTTTTTAATTGAAGTATGGGTCCAGAAGGTGCACAAATCATAAGTATATAGCTCAATGAATTTTCACAAAGTGAACACACTCTGTGATGATTATCTATGTCAGGAAACAGAGTATCAATAATTCCCCAGAAGCCCTCTTGGTGCCTCTTTCTATTCACTTACCCCGTCCTCTAAGAGTAAACACTATCCTGGCTTCTGATATTTAGTTTTTGCCTGCTTTCAAACTTCATATAATTGGAATCATTCAATATATCCTCGTTTGTGGCTGCCTTCTTCCATTCAGTGTTGTGATTATGAGAGTCATCTGTGTGCTATTGTCTGAAATAATAGTTTATTCATTCTCATTGCTGTGTAGTATTTCATTATGTGAATATACCATTATTATTTATTTGACTACTATAGATATTTAGGTTGTTTCTGGATTTTGGCTGTTTTAATTCACACTGTTATACACATTTCAGTATTTGTCTTTTTGTGACCATTTCACCAAAACAGTAATTACACATTTCTGTTGGGTATATACTTAGAAGTGCGATTGTAGGTCATAAGGTATTAATATTTTATATACTTTAGTGTCTATTTTATCCTTTGGAGTTATAAAACTTAAATGAAATAAGTAGATTACTTAGCCTTATAACCATTTTAAGTCTCATCATAGCAACAGATCTTGAAATAGAGTATTACTAACAAAAATGCAGATCTAACATCTAGATACAGCATTACATGAGATTTACTCTATAACTAAATTTGGTTTTGATATTTGAGTACATGTGTACACAAAGAAAGGAACAACAGACATCAGGGCCTACTTGAGGGTAAAGGATGGGAGGAGGGTGAGGATCGAAAAACTACCTATTGGGTACTATGCTTATTACCTAGATAACGAAATAATCTGTACACCATACCCCCATGACATACAATTTACCTGTATAACAAACCTACACATGTACCCCTGAACCTAAAATCAAAGTAATAAATAAATAAATAATAAATACATTTGGTTTTGAAATGTCAAAGTGATGAGAATAGTTATTCATTCTTAGAATTTTCCCAAGATGAGAGGAAGAAAGTTATCTGTTCCCTCACAGTGATTATCTAATCACTTTCACAGATCAGTTTCCAATTGTATCTTTGGAGGAAGTTCTGTGATATTCTGCTTAAAAAAAAAAAAAAAAAAAGCAGGCTTGGAAATCATATAATGAAAGGTAGTTCTGTAAGCTGGCATTTTTACATTTCTCTTGATATCTTTAAATATAGGCTAACCTCATGTACTTAAAATGTCACTCAACTTATAAAAATTTTATGAGCATTAATTTTTATTTAGAAAAAATTGACTAATGACCAACTAAACCTCTCTGATATTTACCATGTAAAGAAATCCTGATTCAAAATAGAATGATCTAGTCTTCCAAGTAGAACAGTAATTTATTTTGACACACATAGGTACCTAAATATATCATTTTTAACTGAAAGTAAATAACACGACAAATTCCATTTGAAACAAAATCTGAAATAAAATGTGACAAGATAATGGACAAAGACACCAATCTATTAATATATCCAAATTTTAAAATTTAGCAAACAGGTGGCCTTCGATAAGATTTAGCATTAGCAAAATGTGTTTTATATTTAATGTTTTCTTATTTGGTATATTTTCTATGCTGAATAATGGTAATGCCATTAAACAGTGTTATCATATAGCATTCCTTACATTTTTTTTTCCTTTTTTTGAGACAGAGTCTTATTTTGTCAGCCAGGCTGGAATGCAGTGGCACAATCTTGGCTCACTGCAACTTCCGCCTCCCAGACTCAAGTGATCCTCCCACCTCAATCACCCAAGTAGCTGGGACTACAGGCACATGCCACTATGCCTAGCTAAATTTTGTATTTTTAGTAGAGATGGGGTACCACCATGTTGCTCAGGCTGGACTTGAACTCCTCAAGCAATCTACTTGCCTCAGCCTCTCAAAGTGCCAGGATTACTGCATAAGCCACCATGCCTGGCCAACTGTTTTATTTTTTAAGTTGGGGAAAGAATGTTTTGATATAAACACAGTGATAGGGACTACAAAAAAATGAGTAAAGAATATGTTTCAAAAAAAATTTTAGTAATATGTACAATTCTCAGTTTTAATTTTCAAATTTAGTTTTAATAATTTAATACAAAGTAGTAATTGATTTCAATGTTTCTTTGAAAATTCCACATGTATTTTGTATGTATTTTTCACAGGTGACATTTTCAACCTTTTGGAGTAATTGGGTTGGAGTCAACTTAAATAATTTGAGTATGTCCCATTGAGTGCTTCCTATATCATATTTGAGACGAATTATGAACTCTAATCCATTTGTCTAAAAAGTGCCACCAGGCAAAATCCTATCTTTATACTTCTCAGCGTATTATAAGGACAAGTTTTAAAGTATTATTAGATCTTAGTAAAATTTTGATTGGGCAAGTTTAATATGGAGAATGTGATTTAAAAATTTCTGCTTAACCTTTAAGATGATGACATTGCACCTTTTCTAGTAATATTTGGTTCTAATAGTTTTGCAAGTATTTTGCTCAGTGGCTTCTAAAAGTCTACCAAATTTGTTAGCACTAATTCTTTTTGGTTTAAAGATACAAAAACACAGAGACCAGGAGCTTTTGATACTGATAAAAGATATACACAATTTTATTCTGCGTTATAATAAATTTAAATAGCAATACTCTATTCTATTGACCTGTGGAGGAGTAAATGCCTGAAAAGTGGTTTTATTTTTGTTTTATGAAGTAGAGAAAATGTGAAGTGTGCAGAATGAATTTCACAAGTACAATGATATAGTGTGATATTGTTAACATTGGTTTTTATTTTTTTGTTGGTACTGTAGACAGCTTTACCAAATAGGCATTAAAAAACAACTTAAACATTGTCATGTAATTAATAGGGTGTTTTATTATTCCTAGAATAGAATATGGAGATACTCATTTATATAACACTCATATTTATGAAAATTTAATTTCTTATGATTATGCAGTCCCAGAACCAAATTATTATACCACAGCCAAATTTGTTGAAATCCCAATCAAAGTTGAGCTTTGAGTACAACATTATCTGTTGTTCATCGTGTGGATTTTTAGCCATTTTGATAGCCTTTACACTGATCAATACCATTAAAGTCTGTCTCCTCCTTGGGCCCTTCCTGGAGTCTACTCAATAATGTAATACATGAGCTGTAGAAATACAGGGACGAATGGATCAACTTCCATTAAATGTTATAAAGATATAACTGGTTGCATGCAGAGGAAGGATATCTGGCTTTGGAGGAATCTGGGAAAGCTTTGTGGAGGAAAACAACTTTTTGGAAATTTCTTAAAGGGGCAAGTATAATTTGGATTGGGGTTTTCTGTCTTGGGTTTTCCACTAAAATAGGGCTGCCTTTCTTTTTACCTCCACATCTTCCAAATGGCTATCAGGAAGTGTCAAACTAGGTCAAGATGGCCCATGTATTACGTTATTGAGTAGTCTCCAGGAAGGGCCCAAGGAGGAGATAGGCTTTAATGGTGTTAATCAGTGTAAAGGCTATCAAAATGGCTAAAAATCCACATGGTGAACAACAGATGATGCTGTACTCAAAGCTCAACTTTGACTGGGTTTTCAACAATTTTGGCTTTGGGATTATAATTTGGTTCTGGGACTGCATAATCACAAGAAATCAAATTTTCATAAATATGAGTATTATATAAATGAGTGTATCCATCGTCTATTGTAGGAATAATAAAATACCCTGTCAATTACATGACAATATTTAAGTTGTTTTTTATTGACTATTTGGTAAAACTGTCTACAGTACCAACAAAAAAATGAAAACCAACATAAACAATATCATACTACACCATTGTACTTGTCAAATTCATTCTGCGTACTTCAGATTTTCTCTAGTTCATAAAAAAAAAAACGAAAACAAAATAAACAATAACACCACTTCTCAGGCATTTATTCCTCCTCAGGTCAATAGAATAGTGTTGCTATTTAGATGTGATAAAAAGGTGATTTTATTCTGTGGCCCACAGGGAGTCATTGATCATATCCAAGGGAATATTTATTTATTTTACTTTCAACTTTCGTTTTACAATCAGGGGTTACATGTGCAGGTTTATTACAAAGGTGTATTGTGTGATTCTGAGGTTTGGAGTATCAATGAGTCTGTCACCGAGTAACAGGCTTAGTACCCAGTAGGTCGTTTTTCAGCCCTTGCTTCACTTCTTACCTCTTCCCTTTGATAGTGCTCAGTGTCTATTGTTTCCATCTTTAATTCCATGTGTACCCAATGTTCAGCTCCCACTTACTTGTAAGTGAGAGCCTGCAGTATTTGGTTTTCTGTTTCTGTGTTAGGTCGCATAAGATAATAGTTTCCAGGCCGGGCGCGGTGGCTCAAGCCTGTAATCCCAGCACTTTGGGAGGCCGAGACGGGCGGATCACGAGGTCAGGAAATCGAGACCATCCTGGCTAACACGGTGAAACCCCGTCTCAACTAAAAAATACAAAACAAAACAAAACAAACAAAAAAAAAAAACT
>NW_016818327.1:624241-625543 GCF_001698545.2 Rhinopithecus bieti
AAAGACCTAGTTAGAATTAAGAGAGTTCCTAGTATAGGAAAAAAAAAAAAAAGATAATAGTTTCCAGCTGCATCCATGTTGCTGCAAAGAACATGATTTCATTCTTTTTTATGGCTATGTAGTATTCAGTGGTGTGTATGTATTACAGTTTTTAATCCAATTCACTGTTTTTGGTGTTTTTTTATTTTTGTTTCATTTTGTTTTGTTTTGTTGAGACAGGGTGTCACCCTACTGCCCAGGCTGGTGTGCAGTGGTGTGATCTCGACTCACTGCAGCCTTGACCTCCTGAGCTCAAGTGATCCTCTCACTTTCAGTCTCTGGAGTAGCTGGGACTACAGGCATGCGCCAACATGCTGGGCTAATTTTTGAATTTTTTGTAGAGATGATATTTCACCATGTTGTCCAAGCTGGTCTCGACTCCTGGACCCAAGCGATCCACCTGTCTTTGACCTCCTAAAGTGCTGGGAATACAGGCATGAGCCACAGCACCTGGCCCCAATCCACTATTGATGGGCATGTCAATTTATTGCATTCTTTGTTACTGAGAATAGTGCTGTGATGAATATATGAGTGCATGTGTCTTTTTGGTAGAATAATCTATTTTCCTTTGGATAGATACCCAGTAATGCGATTGCTAGGTCAAATGGTAGTTCAACCTTTAGCTCTTTGAGAAATCTCTGAAATGCCCTCTGCAGCAGCTGAACTAATTTACATTCCCACCAACAGTGTATAAGTGTTGCCTTTTCTGAGAGAATAATTTAATCAGAACAGTAACTTAAGATGCAGCTTTAATACAGTTCAAGTACCAGGTAGGGTTGAAAAAGGGAGTTTCTGATTAGTTTCTTCCTGTTTTTAAGCTTGTTGCCTTATGTATTGCACCCTCTTGTGGCCAAGGCCTGCATCACAAACAAAGTTAACATGGTCACCGCAAGCTACATCACACCAGCACTAAAAGAATTGGAAAAAAGGTAAGTTTTAATCATTTTAAACAAACTGAATGAATCCATGGCACTGTTTTTATTTTATATCCAAGTTTTCCTTTTTCCTCTTTCCACCTGCTGCAGTGTGGAAGATGCTGGCATCACAATCGTTGGTGAATTGGGATTGGACCCTGGTCTTGATCACATGTTAGCAATGGAAACAATAGATAAAGCCAAGGAAGTGGGAGCCACGGTGAGCCCAATTTATGCCCAAAGGAGAACATTAAAATGTCTAACTTCTTGTGTACAGAATCAAAGTATGAGTTATAATATAGCAACACCTTTAATCAAAGTTAGAGTTTTTTTTTTTTTTTTTTTTTTT
>NW_016818327.1:628565-633891 GCF_001698545.2 Rhinopithecus bieti
AAAAAAAAAAAAAAAAAAAAAGATTATTCTAGCATCAATATTTTACATTGTCAATGTATCTGTGAATCAAAATGTATTTCAGGAGTAGACAGAATTTCTTAAGCAACAAGGTGAATGCTGTTATTAGCCATGGTCTTTTGTGCCTGTGATACAGAGAATAACTCATACTTGGCTGTACCTTGGAATTACAAGGGGAGTTTAAAAAGTGCTTGGGCCTCATCCCTAAAGATTCTGATTTGCCTGGGTTTGGGGATTTTTTAAATCTCCCTAGTGATTCTAATATGCAGCCGAATTTGAGAACAACTGATTTAATGATCAGAGAACCACAGCTACACTTAAAATAGTACTAAACAAGCAGGACACTTTAACTTGATGCTGGAATGTGTGACGTGTTTCAGAATAATAAACAGGATCAATGAGTTCTGGTCTAATTCCTGGCATCCCTCATAACATAGCCAAAGACCTGGCAGTTGAAAAGATCCACCGGATGTCAGTTTCCTGATGTGGAATGTGAGCACTGATGTTCCATCCAATTCTTCAGTTCTATGAATCATGAAAGTTTGGACCAGAATCTTAGTCTGATGTTTTACCAAGCACACATCCTTTTACATGCTACAGCCTGTCTCCTATTGCATTCCAACCGCTCCTTTTACCTTCTGCGATCTTAAGAGACTGGCCTGTGTTTGGTATAATTTTACATGTGAAAGCAAGACAAATTCTTGCCTCAGTTGAGTAAAACACTTATTTTCAGGAGGCCTTATAAATGCTAAAGTTGGTAAAAATGAAGAAAGAGCAAGAAACTTGATATCTGTGGGCCTGGCTCTGCCATTACTGGTTGTGAACTTTGGGTTCCTTGTCGGAAGATGAGGACAATCACGCCAGCCTTCCAGGGTTCTTAGTCAGTGAGGTCACATAGATTGCAATCTGCCTAACAGCAGATTGTCAGACATGTAATCAATCTAGCAAATATTAGCTACATAAGGAAATTAGTAGTTGTGAGGGTTTAAGAAAAGCAAGAGGTTATTTTCAGGTAGGAGAAGTTGTATTTGTTGGATTTGAAGTTCTCCTCTTTCATCCTAAACTTCTTTTGTAAAAATGAGTACTTTTTGCATCTCTCTGACACTGTGGAGGATACCAAGAGAAAACATGACACTTTTCTTTTCTTAGCTAAAATGATACTCTTTTCAAGGTCCCACTTGCGTTTCCTCTTGTGGATGAAGCTTTTTGTGACCACTCCAGCCTCTGTTCACTATTATTTTGTCTGAACTGAATCAAAGAATCAGACACTTCATTTTTCCGTGTCTAAGAATTTTCTAGGTGCTGCATTATTCAGTCAGTAATTCGGGTGTATCAGTGTGTTTCCCAAGCCAGACTGTTAAACAACTTAAAACCTGTCTTGTATTCTTGCCCTTCACTCCCTCTGCCATCATCACCCTGCACCATGGAGCGGGTCTTAAATAATTCACAGAATCATAATGGGGAACCAAGTCACTTCTCTGTCTTCTACTTAAAATTGAAGCCTTAAACTTTTCCAGAAATTGGGCAGTGGCCTATGAATTTGAATATATCTCATTGTCTTACATCTTTGCCGTAATTTCTAGCCACTTGTACTATTTCTAACTTCTAATATGATTCCTAACAATTGTGATTTTCTTCCACATATTCAGAGACAGTGATTTCATCTTCTCTTGGTTTCATTCCCCTCACAGTGATGGTATACTTTTTTACATTGGTGGCATTTGGGAGTGACACAGCAGAGCTTTGCCATCATCTTCTGCAGTGTTTCCCAGTCTAACCTGGCAAAACATGTAATCTGAGTGAGAAGTGTGCTTGCTCTGCAAACATCGCCTTAAGCGAAGTTTTCTAGCCCTCTATCCATTGCCTGCCACCACCTTGACTGCAGCACCCAGCCCCTTGGAAATCAAGAGCTACCACTATCTTCCTTTGCCTGTATCCATTCTTTATGCAGCTTTCAGGTGCATCCTAGGTGGCATAATCTGGCTGACTTTGTCAATATCCCCTTAAAAATACTGATCCAGAAATAAGCATGATTAAGGGGACAGTGTAGTAGAAGGAACACAGACATTGCAGTCAAATAGAACTGGGTTCAATTTGCCTTTGGGTGACTCAGCCTCAGTTTTCACCTCTGAAAAATGGGTTATTTCATGGATTAAAGATAATGCACTACAAGGCATGGGGCACATAGTGGGCCCTGAAAAAATGATTGTATAATTCCTTATTAATTTGGTGATCAAGCTTATTGTGATTATTTGAATATATATGATACATTATTCAAATATAACAGTGATTCTCTCTAGTTGGGAGATGTGTATGTGTGTTTGTCTGTGTGTGTGTGAAAGAGTTGGACCTAGAGAAACTTGCAACAGCAGTGAATAATGAGCCTGAGCATTGTCAGAGCAGAAAGAAATGTATATTCTCTGCAAAACAGACGAATATGTTTCTGTTGTCATTCAAATTATTAATAAAATAATAACCAAGAAAGAACTTATTGTTGAACTACATTATATGCCACTAGAAATACAACTATGAATTAATATCAAATGACAATGATTACCCAGTAATTTTTGGGTCAGGTTGCTTAGCCAACTGCCATTCTCACTAAATGAACCATTGCCGTTCAGCTTACATTTCTCCATCTTCTTTGTAAGGATTTCATGATAGACTTATGAACTTGCTGTTTTATTTCTGATTGGCAAGCTAGAATATTGTTGTCTTTACTGAATTTTTCTTTCAGAAATTTTCCTGACCTTCAAACAAGCAAACAAAACTTAAGAACTGTCATAGATTATAGAAATGAGATGGATGTGAAGACCCTAACGGTCAACATTTGCTTTTTTTGTTTTTTAAGAGATGGTGTCTTGCTGTGTCCCTCAGGCTATTCTCAAACTCCTAGGGCTCAAGCCATCCTCCTGCCTCAGCCTCCCAATCCAAGTAGCTGGGATTACAGGTGGGCACCACAATGCCCAACATTTGCTTTCTTACATTTTTTCAAAAATTTAGAATTCTTGTAAATATATTGATTTTAAAGATGTAGTACAGAAATCATCCCTTTGGAAATATTTACTCTGCAGTCTAGAAGAGTTCACAAGAAAATTAAATGAAAGGCATTCCTTACATCCTTCATTCAGATTTTCACTTTTGAAATTTGAAATGGTGCTTGGCACTCTCCAAAGTGAACCTCTGAACTGAAAACACTCCAGTGGTCCTGACATTGCAGCCAGCATAGCCCTTTTCTTTCTGGGGCTTCATCCACATATAAATGAGTTTCCATTTTCTCTCTCATACAAAGGCACGTTCAGAACCCATCTACAAATAAGGCATGAGAATCATTAAGTTTAGCCAAAGGCCTCTTCAGGCAAATCCTGTGAATCCACCTTAAAGTACATTGGCAGCTCCCTGGTACAGGGTTGCTTTGTGCAGCTTAGAGAAATTGGTCAGAAATTGTTTCCAGTGGTATAATAAGGATAAAATTCAGTTCCACCAGCAGCACCAACCAGAATTCTCACACCTAATTTTATCACTCCAGAATACTTTCCATTATCTCAATGATAATAATAAGCCTCATAAACTAAAAGAAAATTTGTCCTTTAATTAAAATTAGAAACAAAGAAATCCTTCATTGAATTTTGAGTATGTGTGATGCGGGTAGGGGTATGGGAAATAGAAGTACTGAGATATCAAAAGATTTTTATTTCATCACTCATGTTATTCCCTTCACAATTTGTGAAGGGAACATAGATAGTAACTGCTCAATAAATTTAGCTGTCTGAATGAAATGTATGTGACTGATGCCTAATGTGGCATTTAGAAGGGTCATGAAAGTAAAAGAAAAGAATGAGAATATTGATTGTTGTTTGAGCGTAGAAGCCATTTAAATAATTATCTGTTGCTTTAACTTATTTTTTAAGTTTTAAAACATTTTATATAAAATAATTTTAGATGTTTATGTTTTAAACCTTGTTTANTAATAATAATGCTGTCTCCATTATCTCCTCCTGCGGTATTTCACAGTGTATATTTTCTGCTCTGTTTAGCATGGTCTCCTTGCGGTTCCGAGCAAAGCCTGTGCCTATTCTTCCCTATGCCTTCTTGCAAGTTGTTTCTACCATTCAAAAATTCACTTCTCTATATATGTAAACACTGGTTATCTCTTGATTTATTTCAGCATGACAAACATTTTCTGAGTATCTGCTCTGTGCTGGACTTTGGGCAAGTTACCCAAGACTGTCACAGAGAATGAAATTCATGACCTCAGGAAACTCGCAGCTGGATTGGGGATGAGGTTTAGCTCTTAGAATGGAGGGTTTGTTGTGCTGGGGAAAGAAACTACAATGTAACAGAACATAAGAAACAGCTGCCATGTGACGGAACATAAGAACTCTCTGAGTTTAGTATTATTTTCATTATTTTACAATAAGAAAGCTGTGGCTCAGAGAGCATGTCCGAGGTCATTTGACTGAGAGTCAAACCCAGGTCTAACTAACTCTTAAAGATATTTTTTTCTCCTTTTGCCAGATTGCCTAATGGCTGGAAGGACAGACACAGGAATAAATAATTATAATTGAATAGGGAAATTTCCAAAGCATGTTAAAGTGGCTCAGAGGTACAGACGGGAGAACAGTTTAATTGGCCTTGGTGAAGGGGTTGGGGGAAGGAGGATGGGGAGAAGGAAAACTAGTGGAGAAGAGGATGTGCTTGGCCTTGAAGGATATGAAGGTGCCAGCTAGGCAGGGATGTTAGCACTCATGGTATGACAGTTTTACAAGGGGAAAAATCAGGTTTAGGGATTTAAGATAACAGCTACACTTAAAGAAATGGCAAGTGGCAGAGCGAGTATCCAAATCACATCTATCTGACTTCATAGTTTATGCTCATAGTTTGGAGAAAAGTGTAATGAGGCTCAGAGTGCCTCTTTGAATTGTGTTGTAGGCACTCACTCACCTTGCCCTAGTACTGGCCCTGCAGGGAATGATAAGTAATATGATCAGATAGATGTGTCTTAAAAAGATTATTCTAGGCCGGGCGCGGTGGCTCAAGCCTGTAATCCCAGCACTTTGGGAGGCCGAGACAGGCGGATCACGAGGTCAGGAGATCGAGACCATCCTGGCTAACACGGTGAAACCCCGTCTCGACTAAAATACAAAAAAAACTAGCCGGGTGAGGTGGCGGGCGCCTGTAGTCCCAGCTACTCGGGAGGCTGAGGCAGGAGAATGGCGTAAACCCGGGAGGCGGAGCTTGCAGTGAGCTGAGATCCGGCCACTGCACTCCAGTCCGGGCGACAGAGCGAGACTCCGCCTCAAAAAAA
>NW_016818327.1:637883-656767 GCF_001698545.2 Rhinopithecus bieti
TTAAAAATTTTTTTCTAATATTTATATTTTTTAAAAGGCAAATTCTAGTGGGAAATAATTTAGTGCCGTTTTATCCAGGGGAAGGAAAAAACTTGAAAATAAGACCTTATGTTTAGAAAAACTAAATGTTTTAGAGTCAAATTTTAAAGCTTGAGAGAAGAATTGCTTTGTGAATTATGATATTAGTAGAACAGCTTAAGTATGGGATAATGATTATGGTGGTTTCATTATTTTTTTTTCAAAGTTCTATTGCTTTCTTTGTCCATAGAATGCAGGGAAGCCCTAAAAGAAAGGAACAACTGTAACCCCTTCTGTGCCTTCTCAATGTTCCTCAGGTTGTGAATGTTGCAGGGGGCATCTCCTTTCTTGATGTCGTTACGTCCATGGATTTTTTCCCAGGATTAAATTTGGAAGGCTATCCTAACAGAGACAGTACGAAATATGCTGAGATTTATGGCATTTCTTCTGCTCACACTTTGTTGCGGGGGACACTGAGATATAAGGTAAGCAGATGGACTTTAGATTCAACATGTTGCCAGTTTTGATGTAAGTGATGTGTACACTTAACTTTTCTTAGTAGTCAAAATAATTAAGATGATAAACCAAGTTGGAGTCTGTTTTTTTTTTTTTTTTTTTTTTTTCAGAAATCTTATGATTGAATATTTTAGGAGACTCACCTCAAAACAAAAAGATAATTAATTGACTCATTAGGATTGGGGACAGGCAGGGCTTTAGGCTTAGTGAGAGTTGGAGGTCAAGTGACTTCCCCAGGACCTGATTTCTCGTAACCTCTCGGCTCTTCTTTCCAGTATTCACTGGAGTCTGAAGTGCTACACAATGGCAGAGTTGTGGCAGCACCCCCAGGCTCTCAGGATCAAATTCAGTGGGAATAAAAAATGATACCATTCTAATAGCCAAAAATACGATTTTTGTCTCATTAGCTCCCTAAGGTCAGTGGGATAAAATGTGCTCATCTACTTTGGCCTATGTTATATGTCCCTAGAACTGGAGATGCAGTCAATGTCATTAAAAAACGGGGACTGGGGTGGACGAAACAGACAGGATTAAAGGGGCCTCCCCAGAGCAAATCCAAAATGTTTTTAAACCACAAAATGGGAAGTACATTCTAGGAGCATAAACGCAAATGTCCATTACACATTTATTGATCACAAATAAAGCAGTTACAAGTGTAACCAAATCAAGACAACTGGTTTAATAGTTTTCTAGCATAATATCACAAATTGGGTAGCTTGAAACAATAGGGATTTATTCTGTCACCATTCAGGAGGTCAGAAGTCTGAAATCAAGGTGTGTGTTAGTAAGGTTGGTGCCTTTTGGAGGCTTGACTTTGAGAAACACCCATCCAATTTGTGCCTCAGTTCCATATCACCTTCTTCTGTGTGTCTCACTGTGTTGCCTCCCTTCTTATTAGGGCACTAGTCATTGGACTTAGAGTTCACCCTAAATCCAGGTTGACTTCATATTGAGATCCTTAATTAATTCTATCTGCAAACCTTCAAGTGAAGCCATATTCTGAGGCTCTGGATGCCCATGAATTTGGCCACAGGGGACTCGACTCAACCTTATGTAACCAGCATACCTAAAATACATGCATCTCTCAAGATCAGAGACCTGGCTGCAAATCTGTCTGTCTTGTGAGATTTCCTGGCTAAGGTCAGAGAGGGGATTAGTCTCATGTGTGTTATCTAGTATTCTCTGAGTATCTTTTTAACTGGAAGATGTAAGGCACATGGACCTGTCAGTGATGACTCTTCAATCTTGTGTCTGCTTTTCTGTCACTCTCTTACCTTTTTTTGCTGGCTGGTCCTTTTTCCTGGAAATTTTCCTCCAAGTATTTGTATCATACTCCTTCAGGCCTTCTTCTTTTCTTCTTTGCAACCCTGCCCCTGGTAACCACGGTTTTATTCTCTCTCTCTGCATATTTTACTTTCTTAAAAAAAAAGGATTCTGCATGTAAGTGAGATCATGCAACATTTTACTTTTTGTGTCTCGCTTATTCCACTTAGCATAATGTCTTCCAGGTTCACCCACCTATCTGTTCTTAAAAAGAAAACAACCACTATATTTCTTACTCTTGAGAGCTTCTGTTACTGCATGGGCACTTAGCATTTACTTGTCAGCATTTTAAGTTATAATTTTATGTATATTTTTCTTGTCTCCCAAAAGAGATTGTAAGCTCCTAGAGAGCAGGTGCTTGTACTCCATGAATATGACTTTTTCATTGTCCAGAAATCAAATGAGACATCAATGATAATGTCCTACTGAGATCTAGGAGCTGTGGCTCTTCTACCAACCTTTAGGCACAGTAGAAATTCTAGTCTGAACTCATGCATACTATCCCTAGCTCTGGCAGATTTCTTCATCTCTTTTCTTCAATTTGTTCAAAGAATATGAGTAGTAACTTTTTTTTTTTTTTTTTTTTTTTTTTTTTTGGCCAGCAGTTAGGATATATAGCTTTCAGTATAGTCTTTTGACAAACATATAGATCCTGGAATGAAGGATTTTAATAGATTTAAACATTGAATAAAGGTCTCAACAAGGTGTGCAAGTGGGAGCCATCCCCACAGATTCTGATGATGGAAGATGTCACAGTGTTCATAATCATGAGGGCCACCATCCTTGACAATGCCAGCAACCCTTCAGTAACCCTAACATTCTTTCCAGTATTGGAGATGAGATACCGTCACTCAAATATGACAAAGAGGCCTTGGCTACTGTCCTTCCCTGCCTGCCTGTCACCTGCTTGTCCTTCTAGATGCAGCTTAATAGCACCTTCCTATAGTATCCTCCCTAACTCCTTCCCCTTGAACCACCCACCCCTATCTATGTGAGTTCCCCTTCTTTTGTGCTCCCACAGCTATGTTTTCCTGTAACCTAGCACCTATTAATATAATACTCTGCTACAGTTTAGTCATCAGTGGTGATGCATTTTTGCGCACCATGGACTAGGAATTATTTGCTTGACTTATCTGACCCTTCTGTTGACTGCAGTTTCTGCATAGATGGGACTGCATTTTTTTTCACTCTGTGGCCTCAGTCCCTAGCACAAGTCTGACAAATGGCAGCAGTTTGCGAAATGCTTATTGATGAATGAATACATAAAATAAATTCATTTCTAGGGGTCAGCATAAAAATATATTTCTGAGATTAATAAATAGCTCAGAAATCAGCATTTTAGATGTTGGATAAAGGGATCTCTAGCACCTAACAGGTCCCAGAAGTGAGCTAAACAAGCTAGTGATAACACTTTTCTGTTTCTCCTCTTTGAGGTATATTTGCATTTGGATTAGAGCATATGAGAATTCTTTTTTTAGTAACCTTTAAACAGTTTGAACAATATAACCTTTAGAAATGTGAAAATTGCTAGTTGACCAAACATTCAGTAGTGAAATATCTGATGGTTACAGGAACTATTTTATATTTTAAAAACTCTGTTGCTCCCTAGAATTACTTCCCTCTCTCTCTTTTCTTTTCTCTCTCTCTGCTTGAGCAGTAATTATAGCAGCTGCAAAATTTCTTATCGTAGCCCTCTCACCTTGCTTCCCACTTGCACACTGGAGAATAAACATTATGGTCTTTCTTCACTTCATCTATTATTCATAATCTATTTATCCAGCCATTTGTTCTCTTTTAGGGGATTGGAATGCTGAATAATGGATTGGAATGTTCAATAATGTTGAATACCTTCCTATGGTATCCTCCCTAACTCCTTCCCCTTGAACCACCCAGCCCCATCTATGTGAGTTCCCCTTCTTTTGTGCTCCCACAGCTATGTTTTCCTCTAACCTAGCACCTATTAATATAATACTCTTCTACAGTTTTTTCGTCAGTGGTGATGCATTTTTGCTCACCATGGACTAGGCATTATTTGCTTGACTTATCTGCCCCAAAGTGGGCATTGGGATGAAGAATATGCACACAAATAAAATATAATATAACATAATATAATATAATATAAAGATATTATTTCCCTCCTTTCAATACCTACAGTACAGCAGCTGAATAGACAATTAATTAGAAGCTGTATTAATTGCCATGATAAAGATATATACAAAATGCTACAAGAAGGGAGTGCCCACTCACCTAGGGGACTCAGAAGAGGTGCTAAACTGGGTCTGAAGGGAGGAGAAAACATTTCATAAATGAAGAAGTGTGGCCAACACGTTCCAGTTACAGGAGCAGCATATACAGAGGCCCTGGTTTCTGGAAGAACACAGCACATTTGGGGAATAGTGAAAGTGGAGATCTGTGAGTTAGGTTAGATGAGCATATTGTGATGGGTTTTATATACTATACCAAGGACCTCAGGTTTGCTTTGAAGACAATGAAAGATATATGAGGAATTTTTATCAGAGTGGTGATGTCATCATATCTTAGAAAATCTCTCTGATTCCTACCTCTTTTCTTCTCTCCATATATCTTGGGGGTAGTGGCTCTAATCAGTAGATTGGATTATCTGCTTTTGAGGAGGATATTCTTACAAGTTCCTCCTTCCATTATAAGAAAGAGCTCAACTGACTGTTCTATTAAATAATATTCTGCTGAGCTGATAGCATATAACACATAAGAAAATTTGCCCATATGCTGCCAGAAAATTTCATTCACATGTTACCCAGAAACAGAAGTAAAGACTTACATTTTGCAAAGTCTTTTATGTAAACCAGTGGAATTGTTATGACACTATTGATCTCAGTTTGAGCTTGAAATTGGTTGTATCTATATCCTCAATATAATTTTTTTTTTTTTTTGGTGGGTTGTGGGGAGGGGTTTCTAGTAAAGATGAGAAAACCTGGCTAGGCAAATTCTAAAAGAGTTGTAGCACTCATATCATAATATAAACAATTATTTTCTAAATTAGTTACAAGGATAGATCCCTCTTTTCAAAAATATTTTATATTTTTTCATTGGAAGAGAAACATTTTATATACTGCTTATTAATTCTTGTTTCAGGGATATATGAAAGCTTTGAATGGATTTGTAAAATTAGGTCTTATAAACAGAGAAGCACTTCCTGCCTTTAGACCTGAGGCCAACTTTCTCACCTGGGTGAGTGACTCTGGAATTACGTTCTATCTGCTCCTCTTCAGAAATACCTTCTGAAATGATCGGGGGTGAACTCTGCTTTGGGTCAATGAAAGGACCCATTTATTAGCTTATGAGCAGGAAGATAAATCCTAATTCTGAAGCCCCCTTTCCCTTCACTGTTGTGGAAGAATGGAGAGGGTGTGGGGTTGACACATATCAGGCCTATTTCCTGCAGCAACTTACATCATTTAACTGCTCCTTGAGCTGTGATAAGAGATGCATTTGCTCTCTGCATTAAGCTCTGAGCTCTTCCAGTCGTCTAAGTGGTGACGCAGTGATGGAAGTCACTTGGGCTTCCTGAAAGTGAGAATCCAGGAGAGTTACTAGTGTATTACAGAACTAGATTCCCAACCTCCAAATCTTGTCAATACTCTCATGTGGTTACTTAGAACTATGAGTGTTTTGATTTTCAGTTACCAAGCTTATGCGTCTATCTTTTGTTCTACCAAAATCTTAAGGCCTCGGAGTTGGAATGAACTTTGGAGGCTTGGAACTGAATGTGAAGTAGAGCTTCCACTAACTGCTCAGAATTAACTCATTACCAGCTGGTCATTCAACTTAAACTAGTGTGCCCATATTCCAATAGAAATGCCAGAAATGTATCACAAGGAGAAAAGGACCAATGTTGCTAATTCTATTAAATCTCAAAAAAAAGTTTTAGTATTCTTGCTAGCTAGTTTCATTAAAAAAAATTTTTTTTAATTTTTTAATTTTTTATGGGTACATAGTAGGTGTATGTATTTATGGAGGACATGATATATTTTGAAATAGGCATGCAATGTGTAATAACCTCATCAGGGTAAATGGAGTATCTACCACCTTAAGCATTCATCATTTCTTTATGATGCTTTTACATTCATTTTTTTGTGTGTGCATTTGTGAACCTTTCCAATCTTAAGTTTTACCTTCCATAAATTTACTTGTTGGGTAGGAGTGAATAAATATCTGCAGAGAGAACCTGGGGTTGAGGCAGCTGGCTTGAGAAGGTTGGTGCAGACATTCTTAGGGATGGTCTTTTTTGTAAAGGATCAGGTTATAAATGTTTTAGACTTTATGGGCCACACGGTCTCTGTCAGTACCACTCACTTCTCCCATAGATGATACATAAACCAATGAGCATGACTGTGTTTCAATAAAACTTTTTATTTAATGAAACACAGTGAGCCAAATTTGGTCTGTGAACCAGTTGGTTCACTCCTGATCTAGAGCATAGCATTTCCTTTGGGAGCCTAGAAAAAGTCTTGTTTTGAAAGTAGAAAAAACTATGGCTACTGTTTACATGTTCTTCCTTTGAGATTTTATTAACTGCAAGGTCTTTCTTATCTCTTGAACCTACAAAAGAACCTGGGTTGCTACTGGCAACCACTGCAGTAAGCCTTTTCCACTTCATCCTGGTCAAAATGGACTGCTGGAGGGTAGGGGGAGAATGGGCAAAAAAAATAGTGATAGAGAGGATATACAAAGACAGGGAATGTGCTAGTAAGAAGCACACCATCTGTTTTGTATTGAGTTGATCTTAGAACCCATTTTTATTGGTGAAGTATCATTTTGGAATAGCAGCTATTTATTGATGTGTAGGTATGCAGATGCATATATGTATGTGTATGTGTTACAATTTCCTGTTTCCAATTATTTTTAATTTTAAAATTTGAGGTGTATTTGAAGTTCAGTGTTTTAGTAGGATAATTTTTCAGTTAATTAAAAAAAAATTATTAGGGACTTAGAAATTTTGTCTTTATTTTTCTAACCAGAAACAACTCCTCTGTGACCTGGTTGGGATTTCACCCTCCTCTGAGCATGATGTGTTGAAGGAAGCTGTTCTTAAGAAACTAGGAGGAGACAATACCCAGTTGGAGGCTGTTGAATGGTAGGCACCCACCACTCAACTTAGAGCAAAATATACTGGATCAATGATAGTAAATTTCTACTAAAAAAAAGTTAAATATTTTACATTTGTCTTTGATTAATTTGTTGCTCTAATGTGGGTAGAGAGATTATCATGTGCCATGTTCATGTGGTCACAGACAATAGATAAAAAAAGGAGCTCTATGGCAATTATAATTTGATAAATACTTATCTGGAAACACTTTATCACTCAGTTCCCAAGCGTAGTGGGGTATTTTTGCTTTCCTGTAGGAGATTCTGAGTAGTCAGAGAATATTATGTTAAAACATTCTTTCATATGACTGCTGTGGCATCCTGCTGGTATACTTAATGCTGGAGAACTAACATCTAGGTTAATCTCATAAAGAGCTTTGTAAGAACATGGGATTACAATGCACATCTCTGCCGTGCCCCGGGGAGTAGTGCCTTGGTGAGTCTGGAGATGATTCTGAAGGTTAAAACATTGATATTGTTATTATTTTACACTTTAGGAAAATCCTACAACTTGAGTTACCATCTTGTAATTCTGCCCTTTCAAGATTAAATTCAAAGAGCTCCCTTTTGCTTCCCAAATGAGAACATGTATAGGACCTGAACTAATGCAGCCATCTCCTGTGCTTTTCAGGTTGGGCTTACTTGGGGATGAAGAAGTCCCTCAGGCAGAATCCATTGTGGATGCCCTCTCCAAGCATTTGGTCATGAAGCTTTCCTATGGTAGGCTCTGAAGTGTTAGCTAAATATACCTGAAGAAGAATCATAAGATCATAAGAATCATAAGTCAGTGCAGATAATCGTATTGGAAGGTTGGCACCAAGCAGCCGGAATGGGAAGATATGATATAATGAAAAGGGCAATTGGACATTTTTCCAGGGAGAAGAATTTGAGAATTATTAAGTAAAAATAAAGATAGTTATTATGGGAAAGGAAAACATAGTTTTACTGTTTATTTATTTATTTATTTATTTATTTATTTGAGATGAAGTCTTGCACTGTCACCAGGCTGGAGTGCAGTAGCGTGATCTCGGCTCACTTCACCTCTGCCTCCCAGGTTCAAGAGATTCTTCTGCCTCAGTCTCCTGAGTAGCTGGGACTACAGGTGTGCACCACCATGCCCAGCTAATTTTTGTATTTTTAGTAGAGACAAGGTTTCATCATGTTGGCCAGGATGGTCTTCATCTCTTGACCTGGTGATCTGCCCACCTCAGCCTCCCAAAGTGCTGGGATTACAGGCATGAGCCACCGTGCCCGGCATTACTTCTTTTTTTTTTTTTAATGCATTAGGCAAATGCCTAAGAAGCATTTTTGGAGAACACTAAAAGGCCTCTAAAGCAGTGCCTTTGTGTCTGTAAACAGGATACGGTGATACCATCCCAGATAAAGGAATGCAATCAGAGTTCTAATTTCCTTGAGGTTTTCACTTTGACTTTGGGCTAAAAAGCTGTGTAAATAATTGTCCAGTGATCATATATAAAAGGAGGGAAAACTTTTAAAACCAGAAGGGCAGGAGGAGGAGATGGTAGACGATATTCGAGTTGTAACGATAGTGGCATTTTCACTTATCTTTATTTGTTTTAAGGTCCTGAAGAAAAAGATATGATTGTGATGAGAGACAGCTTTGGAATCAGACATCCTTCTGGACATTTAGAAAATAAAACGATTGATCTTGTGGCTTATGGGGACATCAATGGCTTTTCAGCCATGGCTAAAACCGTGGGGTTACCCACCGCCATGGCAGCCAAAATGTTGCTTGACGGTAAGTCTGTTCATTTGAGGCATGAGCCTGTTTCCGTATCACCTCCAAGTGATTTGGTGCCTGGACATCAAGTAATTGCTTTTGAGTGTAACACAGGCATTCACTAAAAGTGAGCCATCTTAGAAGATCCAAGCGTGGACTGCCTGGGAGGGCCCCTTTTGGTGAGTAATGCATGGGGACTTTGGAGATAGACCTGATTTTTGCTCCAGCTCAATTACAAGGTGGCTGAGTGATGGGCTGCAAGTTACTCAGCACCTCTGAGCAAGAGTTTCCTCATATTTAAAGTGGGTATTGCCATCTCTATTTCATAGAGTTGTTGTGACACTAACTGATATAACACATAAAGCTGCTGCCACATAGAGGGGTCCCCAGGGAATGGTCACTTCCTTCCTTTCTTTCTTTGGTTTTTGCCATATTGGGAGTGATAACTCTAAAATAGAAAAAGATATTCACTTCAGATTCTCAAGAATATAGGTTAAGTTTTATTAATCTTCATATCTCAGCATATTATTAGTACTCAGTAAATATTTTAGGCTAAACGAATACAAATTTCAATTCTCCACTCTCCCTAGAAGATCACATAGACATTCAATAAGCATTGTCTCTGTTTGGCTCTCAAGAAAGAATGAGGGGAGTAGAAAATATCAAAGCATATAAATGTGAAATAATGAAAAAAATGTATAGTAGCGTATCAGCTAATGTCAAAATAAATGACCAACTTAGTTATTGAGGAATCAGTGAAGAAATAAGTGACAAAAGTTGGGGTCATTGTGGCCTCTAGTGAGAGTGCCCAGGTTCTATGTTTCAGTCATGCTGACAGGTGCCTGTGCCCATATAATCAAACTTGTTACAACTCATTCTGTTGGTGTCTTGCCTTTTTTAAAAAATGACATTAGCAAGTTAAGCTGACCAGTCAGATTGACTTTACTTCTTACTTTACTTTATTCTCTGATTGTCCTGGCAGTAATTAATGCAGTTAAG
This sequence comes from Rhinopithecus bieti, assembly GCF_001698545.2. Classification (NCBI taxonomy): domain Eukaryota; kingdom Metazoa; phylum Chordata; class Mammalia; order Primates; family Cercopithecidae; genus Rhinopithecus; species Rhinopithecus bieti. The sequence goes on from NW_016818327.1 coordinate 647,608, forward strand.
TGTACAAAATCTGACAATATCCCTAGGTCTGCCTATGCTTTCAATCTAAAATTAACTCCTTTTCCTTTCAAAGTGTTGCCTAAGTAATAATTTACTAAGGGACATTTTTAAGCAGCTACTTAAAAAATGCCTAGGCCTCCAAGAATTCATTGACTCTGAGTTTGCTTCTTTGTGGAGACTCCTGATGGGGAAATTAACCTCTGACACTACCTTTAAAATGGTAATTACACATTTATTTTCTTCCAGGTGAAATTGGAGCCAAAGGCCTCATGGGGCCCTTTTCAAAGGAGATCTATGGACCAATATTGGAGCGAATTAAAGCAGAAGGCATTATATATACTACACAGAGTACAATTAAACCATAATTGGGAATTATATTTTGTTCTTTTCTTCCCAGGCAATACAGCTCTGAACGTGTGTGATAAATGGGTTTGCTAATGTGCTGTTTTAAAGTATAAAGCATAATATGTTTTGGTTAACACAATGTAGTTTTTGAACTATAAATCTGTATTTTAATATGGAAATGTTTGGAACAGGAGATGTCAGCCACTAACAGAGAATTTTAATAATTCTATCCTGTATTTTATAAATATGTATGTGAAAGTGATGATTGTGCTATTTGTTAATTTATTATGCCACAGTTTTCTTACAAGAACATATTTTCCTATAACCAGCAGATAAAGTTTTACTTTTTTAGTCAGAAAAAAATTCCTATATAAAAGTTATATAAAATATAACTTTATGTTATATTTTGTATTTTAAAATTGATCCAGTTAGATACCTTTAGATTACCTATTTGTAAGTTTTGCCAAAATGCTATTTTATGCCCTTTTATAAAGTTGTGGTTTATTTTGTAAATGTAGTTCCTTATAGTTTTCTCTTGAGTGTTTGGAAATGAGAATAGATAAGATCAAATTACAATTTACAAGATCACTTCATTAGGCACAGAAAAAGTATTTATCACAATTCAACACCCTTTTACAGTAAAAAATGTAAAATAAAAAACCCTCAATAAACTAGGAACAGAAGGAAACTTCCTCAACCTGATAAAGGGCATCTATGAAAAACCCATGGTTAGCATCATACTTAATGGTGAAAGACTGGATTATCTCCCCCTGAGATCAGAAACAAGACAAGGATGTCTTCTTTGGCCATTTCTATTCAACTTGTACTGGACAGTCAAGAAAGGGCAGTTAGGCAAGAAAATAAAATAAAAGGCATCTAGATTGGAAAGGAAGAAGTGTAACTAAATAGAGATGGGAGATGACATGATCTACAAAAACAAAACATTAGAACTAATAAATAAATTCAGCAAAGGTACAGGATACAGGATTAAATATACAGAAATTGGTTATCTTTTGATATAGTATCAATGAATAAAAAATGATATTAAGAAAATAATTTAATTTTCAACATTGGTCAAGCTTGGTAGCTCGTGACTGTAATCCCAACACTTTGGGAGTCTGAAGCAGAAAAATTGCTAGAGGCCAGGAGACCAGCCTGGGAAATTGTGAGATCCCTTCTCTACAAACAACAACAACAACAAGCAAACAAACAAAAACCAGCTGGATGTGATGACATGCATCTGTGGTCTCAACTACTCAGAGGCTGAAGTGCAAGGATGGCTTGAGCCCCAAAGTTTGAAGCTGCAGTGAGCTATAACTGGGTCACTGCAATCCAGCCTGGATGACAGAGTTAGGAGTTAGACCCTGACTCAAAAAAAAAAAAAAAAAAAAAAAAAAAAAAAAAAAAAAAAAAAAAAAAAATTGACAGCATCAGAAAGAATAAAATACTAATATAATTGAGGGTCCAGAAATATTGACGGCATTTATGGTAAACTGACTTTTGAAAATGGTGCTAAGATAATTCAATGGGGGCAAAATAGTCTTTTTTCATTAAATGGTGCTTGGAAATATGGATATCCACATGCAAAATAATGAAATTGGACTCCTACCTCATATTGCATATAAAAATTAACTGAAAGTGGACTTAAGATCTAAACATAAGAGCTAATACTATAAGTATCTTTGAAGAAAGCATGGTGCAAATCTTTCTGACTTTGAATTAGGCAATGATTTCTTAAATAAATGACACTAAAAACACAAGCAACAAAAGAAAAAAATAGGTAAATTAAAATTAAAACATTTGTGTTTCCAAGGACAATATCAAGAAAGCAAAATATAACCCACAGAGTGAAAGAATTTTTTTTAAAATCATGTATTAGTTAAGGGAGGAATTTGTATTTAGAATGTATAAAGAATTGTTACAACAATAATTAAAAGGCATATAATTCAATTTTTAAAAATCAACAAGAGATCTGAATTAACAGTTCTCCAAAGAAGATATGCAAAAGGCAAATAAGCACATGAAGATATTCTCAACATCATTAGCCATCAGGGAAATGCAAATGAGATCTACAATGAGATATCACTTTATGCTCACTGGAATAGATACATCATCAAAGTGATCATATCAAGTGTTGGTGAGGATGCAGAGAAATTGGAACCCTCATCCACTGTTGTTGGATACCCACGAGATATAAAAACAAATGTCTACACAAAAACTTGTGCACAGATGTTTTTGCAGCATTATTTATAATAGCCCCAAATTGAAACAGCCCTAATTTCCATCAACTAACAAGTGAATAAACAAAATATGGCATATCCATACAAGGAATATTATTCAGCAATAAAAAAGAGATGAAGTACTGATATGCACCACAACATGGAAAAACCTTGAAAATATGTCAAGTGAAGAATGCCAGACCTGAAAGGCCACATATTATATGATTTCATTTATATGAAATGTCCAGAACAGGCAAATACATATAAAGAGAAGGTAGATTAGTGGTTGCTTAGACTGAGGGGTTGGGGAGGAAAATGGGGTGACTGCTAATAAGTATGGGGTTTCTTTTTTAGGGTGATGTAAACATTGTAGAGTTGATTGTGGTAATGGTGGCACAACTCTGAATATACTAAAAACCAACTGAATTGTATACTTTGAATGTTTGAACTGTGTGGTATGTGGATTTTATCTCAAGTTGTTATAAAAATTAAATTACAAATACAATTTGTTTATTTGCTTCTTGGGGAAAAAATCTCTTGCCTTTAGAGATACAAAGTAAGCACCTGTTTAAACTTCACAAATTGTGCTCATATCCTGGCACGTGAAACTAATTCTGCCCTTGAAAGAAGCAGGTACTACGTGTGAGGTATGTGACAGTTGAGAAAACATCTCCTGCTATTTGAAAACAATCAAAATTGATTAAGGCCTGGTCCCACCTGTCACAGATAATATATGGAGATCAATAATCTATTAATAAGTAAAAACATTTTGTTGTGGAATTTTTTTTCTTACCATGACATTCAGTTTGACTCAATTGATTAGGAAATACAACTCGTGTCATGTTGATTTCACTCTCTATCTAAAATGGTGCACAGATTAATTGGGAACTGAGAAACTAGCACTCTGTATAAGAACTGGGATCCAGTTGAGTTCCCAGTGTAGTTAACTGGTTTGTGCTTCATGATGACAATGAGAATTAAAGGGGATCTGATTGAAGAGCTGATCTAAGGTTAGTGTTGAATGCGGTAATAGAAAAGGCAATGTCAGTAAGCGTGAACACAGCTATATGTAATTAAACACTACATTATCCCTCAATAACAAATTTTCCTGCAGTACCTTTAATAATAAAAGTGGTGGTGATAGGATTTGGGAATTAATGAGCAGGTTATGGTTATAAGCATATCAACATACAGCTTTACCAGGAGTCCACAATTTTTTTCTGTGAAAGTCAGATATAAACATTTTAGGCTTTGCTGACCAAAAATATCACAACTGTATATTTCTGCCTATATATTGTGAAAGCAGCCATAAACCGTACATAATGAACGGGCATGGCTGTGTTTCAATAAAACCTTATTTGCAAGAACAAGTGATAGGCAGACGTGACCCTCGAGCCAGTTTGTGGACCCTTGGTCTAACCATTTTGGTAGACTTAATACTCACATCTTTCAGATCTTTCTGCCTCTTTTGTTCTTTTTCAGATAATACCAATATTTGTATTATCAATTTTTCCTTGTTCTAGATTAACAAGACACAGATCATACTACACAATGTGAATGGCTCTACAACATACTAGCTGTTCTCTTCTTTTTTTTTTTTTGAGACGGAGTCTCGCTCTGTCGCCCAGGCTGGAGTGCAGTGGCCGGATCTCAGCTCACTGCAAGCTCCGCCTCCCGGGTTTACGCCATTCTCTTGCCTCAGCCTCCCGAGTAGCTGGGACTACAGGCGCCCGCCACCTCGCCCGGCTCGTTTTTTGTATTTTTTAGTAGAGACGGGGTTTCACTGTGTTAGCCGGGATGGTCTACGATCTCCTGACCTCGTGATCCGCCCGTCTCGGCCTCCCAAAGTGCTGGGATTACAGGCTTGAGCCACCGCGCCCGGCCCTGTTCTCTTCTTTATGAAACGAGGATAACAGTAACTGCCACGATCATTATAAAAATTAATGAGATAATGAGAGAGAAATGCTTGCCACTTAGTAGATGTCAAAAAACACAAGTGGGTTGTTCTTCTCTCTTTTACAATACAGTTTTTACCTGAAGTTTATGTTTAGTTAATAAGATTTTAACTTTGATATATATATTTTTTTCAATTTCTTGGATACCTTTGGAAGACTCCTCAAAGATCCATGCTGCTTAAACAAGCCATAGATTTATCTGCTACATAAAGTGGTTGAAGAGATGAAAAAGACCACAACAATCATTTGGCCAAGCCTCTGATTTTACAGAAGAGAAAATGTGCCTCATAAAGTTAAATGACTTGCCTCAGGTGATAAGACTTAACACTGAAATTTGATCATCATTTGGAGACAGTCAAAATACTTGAAACAATTTGGGAGCACCCTCATTTTTTAAAACATCTTCTAGGATGGATGATTTAGGGCCACCACTAGCCCATATGGTGTCTTTTTGAAAATTACAACAAGGCATTCCTTCTTCAAGACCCTTTTACTGGTCAAAAAATTGTTCCTAAATATACAATTTATTACAGCAAAACACTTTACTACCCTCTAATGGAAAATTGCCATAGTAAATACAGAAATCTTTAATGTCTATGATATGATTGGTTCTCCCTTAGATGCAATGCATAATTTACACATCTGTGCAAAGTAGTTCATTTTATCTTTATATTTTTATAGTATTACTGGCTTACATTTGCTGATTGCTTGCAGTGGAACTACATCTGCCAGATCTGAATTCCACTGGAAGGAATTCAGTAAGAAAAGCTGGCTGTTATGGAGTGCTACTTGTCAGTTACTGACAATTAATCTAATAACTTCCTTTTTCCAATCTTGTTTTAGACCTAATACCCATTCTTAATTTTCATTAATTAGTAAGAATTACAAAACACAGTCCTAACTTGTTAGATTAAGAGGTTACAACCCTCCAGTTTAAGTTGTCAGTGTAGTAAAATCGAATGTTTCTAGTACCTTCTAGTTTCCTGTTAATTGACAATGTGTGCTACATCACTGGCTAACAAATTCATAAACCCTGGGAATCCCACTCCCAGCCTGAGAGCTCATGAAGCTGGATTGATATTATGCTCCTCTTTGTTACACTGGAGACTATTCTGGGCTGTTGGCAGGCACAACTAACCAGACCCTTGGCTCCAATAATCTGAGCCTGATTCACAGTGAAACTGGCACAGGGTGAAACAAACTCCCATAGAAACCTCATAACCCTGACAAGGAAAAAAACATGCTTGCCTTAATAGCAAACTATTGATAAAAGAAGATTTATTCTCCTTAAGTTCAGAGAAATAATTAAAAGGAAGTAGAAGTCAAACGGGAGCTAGGAAAGAAACGGAAATAGGTGCTGTAAAACCTGGGGAAGACCAACAGAAAAGATGAGAGACTAGCAACTCCCAGGGGCATGGATTGTTAAAATACTTTTGCAATGTTAGAAAATATTTGGCTGGCACAGTGGTTCTATTTAGTTCTGGACTACGGTGAAAATTACACAAATGGTTCATCATGTAAGATGCTTAACGAAGATAGTGGTGCTTTGCATCCTCTTATTTATCTATCCATATGTTAATTGTTGATGTTTTTTGGATTTCTTCCCTGTTTTTTTTTTTTCTCTCTATATGTGTTCTTTCTGGGTGCCTGCATCCTACCAATGGCATTGAATACCATCTATGTCTTAAATCAATCCCAATCTTTCTCACTTGACCTTCCGATTATCTATACAACTATTTACTTGACATCCCTATTCAGATATTTCCAAGACTTCTTAAACTCAAAGTAAATTTAAGAATTTATACTATAAATTGGCCGGGCGGGGGGCGCGGTGGCTCAAAGCCTGTAACCCAGCCTTTGGGGAGGCCGAGACGGGCCCGATCACGAGGTCAGGAGATCGGACCTCCTGGCTAACACGGTGAAACCCGTCTCTACTAAAATACCCAAAAAAAAAAAAAAAAAAAAAAAAAAAAAAAAAAAAAAAAAAAAAAAAACGAAGCCGGGGCCGAGGTGGCGGGCGCCTGTAGTCCAGCTACTCGGGAGGCTGAGGCAGGAGAATGGTGTAAACCTGGGAGGCGGAGCTTGCAGTGAGCTGAGATCCGCCACTGCACTCCAGCCTGGGCGACAGAGCCGAGACTCCGTCATCAACAAAAAAAAAAAAAAAAAAAAAAAGAAAAAAGAATTTATACTATAAATTAGTATTTCTCAGTGGGGCCACACTAGGTCCCCTAAATGAATCCTTCACGTGATTACTCATTTCAAGAACTGGCAACCACTATCACCCTAGTTGCTCTCTATAAAATGCTTGATGCTCTCTTTTCTCCAACTTCCACATTCACCAAATCAGGACTTCCTCTTCTCTATTAAACTTATTGGCTCCAAGTCTTTCTACCCACATACAACTTGTCTTGATCAAGCTGTTATTACATTTTATGTGGATCGTTGTGACAGTCTTTCACCTGGCCTCCCTCTCTCCAGAATTACTCCCCTAATGACCATTCTCCTCACAGTAGACACATTAATCTTTCAGAACTGCAAATATGGTCATGCTCTTACTCTCAGCTGTCTCCCCATTCCTCCCAGGATAAAGTTCAGACCTATTAGAGCCTCAAGGGCTCAGCATAAGTGTTCCCCTGTATATCTTTATAGTCTTATCTCATTGCCCACCTCCTTACAAAATATTATCCAATTCTTGAACTTCCTTCGCCTCCTTGAATAGGCTTCCCCTTTCTTGTTTTTGAGCCTTTTCGGATTATGTATTTTTTACCCTAGATATTCATCTCCCCCTAACCTTTTACCTGGTTAACTCCTAGTCCTCTTTTTAGGTTGTAGCTTAGAAGTTACTTTCTTGAGGATTCGCAAGTGTGAGTTAGATATTTCTAAAGGAGCCTATACCATTTTTTTCATAACACGAATTACTCTGCGATCTCATTGACTGGAGGCTTTTGAAAATAAGTGGAAGATTTTTCATTGTTACAGACTTGGGGCACGGTGTTGCTGATATCTAGTAGGTGAGGGCGAGAGACAATAAATCCCCACTGAAAGAAGCCACTCAGAGCAATCAATTTCCTTAATTTATTAAGGCATCATATTACTGTAAAGTCATTTCAGATACCTTTGCATTTTAATTTGCTTTGATGATAATGATTGTGTTAATATTATCACCCCTTTCAAATCATGGGTGGGTCTATTTGTGCATCAGTAAAAGCAGTCTTTGATTTCCCTTTCCATGGTCAAAAATAAATAAATAAATAAATAAATAAATCCCCGCTGAGTCATACACCATATAGACAAAACTATTTCTACTACACCGGTTGCACTCATATCTTGGCCTTACCATCACACGGCACAACTTTGGACTTCCGACTGTCAGCCTCTCTTTGCCTGAAGGCTTTCTTTGACAGTGAAAGCGCTCTTTGCTCATGATCACAACAGCCTAGAAATGCCAGGAATTGTGACCCTCCCCACTTCCATTCTCTTCAGCCAACCTATGACCTGTGGGTGCTGATGTATCAATCGGCTAGCTCCTTAGTTTTTTGGATGGGATAATTTGGATGTGGATGTCTTCTACTGGCTCCCAGAATTCTACAAAGGGATTATATTCCAGTTATCCACTTGACAAACTTAACTGATACAACATCCATTATTAGCTGTCATTTCTTCCCTGACTCATTTTCCTCCTGACAGGCATTAAAATCTTGTCACAGGTTCTGCTTCTATAGCCATCCAAACTAAGATTCCACTAGACTCTTATGTATCCTCAACACCTATCATGGTGCCTAGCACACAGCAGAAATTATATATACATATAGATAATGTAATACTGTATAAATTTGTTATGTATATAATTTTAATTGTATATAATTATACCATATATAGTGTAATTGCTTGTTTTATATATATAAATAATTGTGTATATATACAATTTCTGAACAGAGATGTCACTTGTATGTATAACTAAATGCAATTACAATTATATATAAAAACAATTATGCCATATATATGGTATAATTATTTAATTCTGGCATATTGCAGAATAGTACTGACATGTTTAAAAGTCATGGTACAAAGATGTGGTGAAGGTGGAGGTGGAGATAAGGGAAAGTTGTTACAGGCTTGGCTTGTATGTAATGCAGATTTAGGTTATGTTTGAACATTAGATGGTAATGCTAAAGAGATACATTCTTCCCTATCATTTGTTCCTTCCTGGAGTTCATATGAAAATTTCCCCAAACCATGAGGGTGGGTAAAGAGCATCAGTATGAGTTTGAGCCAGCCCTGACTATCAAAATCATTGTGTAACCATAGGTTTAGGTCTCTTCATGGTTGACAATACAGGGGACAGATAGGATCTACTTTGTGCTTCTAAAAGATTAGACTGAGTGTTGAGAATGAATCAGAGAAACGGGAAAGGGCCAGAAGAAGACATATTCTGAGGCTACTGCAGTATTAGAAGAAAAGATACTTGGCCGGGCGCGGTGGCTCAAGCCTGTAATCCCAGCACTTTGGGAGGCCGAGACGGGCGGATCACGAGGTCAGGAGATCGAGACCATCCTGGCTAACACGGTGAAACCCCGTCTCTACTAAAAACTACAAAAAACTAACCGGGCGACGGGGCGGCCCCTGTAGTCCCAGCTACTC
>NW_016818327.1:658876-689219 GCF_001698545.2 Rhinopithecus bieti
AAAAAAAAAAAAAAAAAAAAAAAAAAAAGAAGAAAAGATACTTGAAAAAAATGATTAGATGGTCATAGCATCATTTAACAATTCTTCTCCAGTTTGCTGAATTTGGAGCAGAGAGCAGAAATCACTCTAGGTATTTTAAAGAAAAACTCATACAAGGCACGAAGACCAAGAGTGTATACACATAGCTAGGGTACCATGATTGGGAAGCTAGAATCAGAAGTTACTGCCCTTACTGCCATGGTTCCAATGCTAGGTATGAGAACCCTGTTGCAGAAAATTATATTTTACAACTTTTCTTACCAGCAGGGTGCAAGAGGGCAGGAAGATGGCTTCTGTGAATTTCTGTCTTCTAAATCTGTGTAAGAGCATCTACAGGGTAGCCAGCAAGTCAGAAAGCATGAGTAAATACCTGATAAATCATTTACTATTACATTACAACACATGGTAAATAACACTGTCTGTCTTTCCAGACCTATGACTCCCTGTATTTGGTGGAAGATACTTCATCCAGGACCCTAGCTGCAAAGGAGTTTGGGAAATACAGTTTCTAGCATTTTAGACTTTGAAGTGTAATAACTGTTCTAGTTACTATTGCTGTGTAACAAACTACCCCAAAATGTAATGTCTTAAAACAGTAGTCACTTATTTTGTTCATCAACCTATAATTTGGGCATGGTTCGGTGCAAACAACTGGTCTCTGGTCCATGTAGCCTCACTTGAGATGTGTTGATACAAAGCTGGAGAATCCATTTCATGACAGCCTGCTTACATAGCTGACAAAATGGTTCTGCCTGGAAGCTCATCTGGAGCCGTGGGCCAGGGCCTTTGTTTCTTTGACATGGGTCTTTCCATGGCTATGCAGCTTTGACACAGCATGGTGGGGCTGCTCCAGGAGCAAACATTCCAGGAGAATCAGGCAGAAGCTGCATTCTCTTTAATGACTTGCGCTTGGAAGTCAGGTAGCATCACTTTCACTGTAGATCCAAGAGGAGGGACCACAGACCCTGCTTCTCAAGGGGATGAGTTTCAAAGGGTCACATATAGGATGGAAGATACTGTCTGGCTGTTTTTGGAAAATATAATTTGCTGCAGAAAGTTTCCCTAGAGGGTGACTGGCTGTGAAAATACAGCAATTACCCTAGTTGTCAATCTTTCTCATTGGCCTTGTCAATATTTCCTCAACAGCCTTAATGATTTTTTTTAACAGTTCATTTTCTTCTCTAGGTGCTTTATTGAGTCTTTTTATGTATCCCCTTGGACATAAAACTAGAATACCATATAGACAAAATGTGGAACTTTTTTCATTTAACATTCTCTAAAAGGCCCAGGAAACATTCAGTTTTAACTTCCTAAGTCTCTTAAGTTACTTCCCTGAAGTAAAGGTGCTGTAACAGACTTTGCTATTTTAATATTTTTCATAAAGAACTTTAATGCTGATAGTTTTCACTACAAGGCTTTACTAAATAAATTACCAACGAGGATAACAATTACTTGCATCAGTTCATTTCTTTGTATGGATAATTCAGAACTAAAGCAACTCTCCTAGGATTGAAGCAAGATAATAGAAATCTGAGAGATACTGGGGAATGGTTCATGCAAAAGTGAAATATTTCAAATTAGCGTATTTGGAGCAGTTCTCTAAGGTCAGTCTGTGCTTCTTGTGGCCTGCTTAGAATGTGTCACAGCTGATGGACTGACGATAATTTTTTGTATGTAACAAGAAGTTTCAACTTAACACCTACAGTTTTCTTACTCCCACTTCCAAATCTTATTTTTTTAAAATGTTTTCTTTAAAAAAAAAAAAAAAAGCCCTTGGTAACTACAATTTAATATCAAGGGTGTTTAGATTCCTAAAACTGGTGCAGTGTCTTACATTTATATGTCTTAACACTTAACGCCACCCTCTCTAACACACCCATGTCATACTAATGAGGAAGAGATCGCTAATGTACCAGAATATGTTGCAATTAGCAAATGAATGATAATAATCATGGTTTATAATATTAAAAAGCATGTTTTGTTTATCTTGACAAATGTGCAGATTTTCCATTTTCCCTAAAGAGTTAAATTCAATTCAATAAATGCTTAATATTTCTGATGCGCTATTTGTAAGCAGAATTCTACTATCACATTTTAAAATTTATCTGCTAATAAAGAGATTACAGTTTCCAAGTTTGATCTATTAGAGAAATAGCCTGTCACAATAGGTACTAAGAGATTTGAGGCATTCAGATAAGAAATATTAAAATTCAGTAAGATTTTCACTGTATAATTTGAGCAGAACATGCATCTGTTAAATATTTGCATTGATTTTATATGAAGAAGCTGCTGTCATAGTATCTCAAGAAGTATCATATTGGAACTATGATGGACTCTGTAGTCCTTATGGAGGTAGCTAAAGAGATGGATTATGCTCCTGATTCATACTACTTTTGAGGTTTCAAAACTGCTCTCCATGATTTAAAACTGGAGATGCATTAGAACATCCTTTTTCAACTGGAGTAATTTACAAAGGTGTTACCAAAGAAAAAAACAAAGAACAGATATTTTGCCAAAACTAGCAAATTTATTATGTTAAGTAACTTGCCTATACAGTGTCAGGTTTACAACGAAAGGACTATTAAAGACAGTATTTTCATTTTAGGTAAAAATCAATGCATTTTTTTTTTCATTCACCTAAAATACTGTGACTGCTGTTAGTGTGCCGCGCACTGTTCTACATATGGGGATATGAGGTTAACAAAAGAGTCAAGGCTCCTTTTCTCATGGAGCTTATATACCAATGAAAGGGAAAAATAACAAATATGATGTCAGAAAACAAGAAGTGTTACGGATAAAAATAAAGCATGATAAAGAGACCAAGAGGGCCTGGTGGGGGTGGCGGAGAGACAGGCTGACATTCTGCTGGTGTGCATGACTCAGTCTCTTCTGATTGTTACTGCTAAATATTTCTCAGAAGGGAATGCCACTTCAGACAGGCTGATCAGAGAATGCTTCTCTGAGATGGTATTTGAGCAGAGACCTGAACCCATGAGTGAAACAACAGGACTCTAACACCCTGCCAGTGGAGATCTCAACAGTCTAACTCTTTTGGAAGGTGAAAGAGTAGTAAGGTAAAAATGTTCATACTATCTGCTCCCCCAAATAACACAACAATTGGTCCTAAGGAATAATCCTAAACCTGGTGAAAAGCTTTTCTGCACAAATAAATGTTTATCATTGTATTGTAATAGGAAGGATTCGAAAGAGCCTAAAGAGCCAATATGAGGGGCCGGGCATGGTAGCTCACACCTGCAATCCCAGCACTTTGGGAGGCTGAGGCAGGCAGATCATGAGGTCAAGACGTCAAGACCATCCTGGCCAACATGGTGAAACCCCGTCTCTACTAAAACTACAAAAACTAGCTAGGTGTGGTGGCTTGCGCCTGTAGTCCCAGCCACTTGGGAGGCTGAGGCAAGAGAATTGCTTGAACCCAGGAGGCAGAGGTTGCAGTAAGCCGAGATCCTGTCACTGCACTCCAGCCTGGCAACAGAGTGAGACTCTGTCAAAAAAAAAAACAAAAAACAAAAAAAGAAAAAAATCACCAATATTAGGAAAATGATTATAAGAGCCATAGTATAAGAATAGGGTTTCTTTGTCTTGGCACTATTGACATTGTGTTCTGGGTGATTCTTTGTTGTGAGGACTGTCCTATGCAATGTTGAATGTTTGGTGGCATCTCTGGCTTCTACCCAGTAGTTGCCAGTAGCACCCGTCACCCTCTGGCCAGTTGTAATCATCAAAAATATCTCCAGACATTGCCAGACAGTGTCAAATGTCCCCTTCTTTGAAACCAATATATGGAATGGAATATTAAATAGCCTTGGCAATGGTAGGCTTATAAATTATGTGTAATAAAAAATGCCTGTATCACTATAAAAAGACACATAAAATGTATTCACAATGAGAACACAAATATAAAAATAAAACAATATATGGAAAAAAGCTGTGAATGTGTTAAACACAAGGAATGAAATTTTGGTGTCAGATGGAAATAATTGAGTGAGACTTACCTGACTGACTTACCTGGCTTCATTTATTTTCATTTGTCTCATAACTGATTATTGCCTCAGAGTTAAGGATCAAGGAAAGAGAAAATGTTACTGTATCTGACAGGAACTTTCTTTTTAATCTGTTTCAGAATATATTAACATTTATATAAGAATGCATAATTGATATGATATACATGTTACTGCATAATTATTTTCTGTTGGACAAGACTCTCTAAGTCACATTACTAAATAAATAACAGGGTAAAAAATTCTGTATCTCCTCAAAGGCTGCTTGTTCTTGGGACAAAGGCTACGGGAAAAATAGACAAAACAATTAAGGTGACATGTACTACTGATTCAGATCAGCTTATGATTAGACATTGTGGGTGGTGATAAAACAAAACTGTACAACAAGAGGACAAGGAGATAAGGTTAGAAAAGCAGCCAAGGAATTCAAAATTAACCTTGTGCCCTTCCTCCCTGGGAGGGGAAATAAGAAGTACATTAATTCTTTTTGTACCTTGTAGAGTGGCGCTTATCACCATTTGGGGATTTGTTGCACTACTATTTAAGGGACTTTTTTGTGTGCCTATTTCTATTTCATATCTCCCATGACTATTGCTTTAAAAGAAAAGCTCCCATAAAAAGGAAAGCTAATTAATTTTAACTCTATTGTAAAGACATGGTGAAAGTTTCTTGATCTTGCTTGAGGTAGCTGGAGGCTCCCTGAAGTGTAGCTGCTACAGAGCAATGGTTCTGAAACTTTAGCATGCGTTAGATTGTTGGGCCCTGACCCCCAGAGTTTCTGATAGTTAGATGGGAATCTGAGATTTCCATTTCTAACAAGTTCCCTGATTTTGTCGATACCACAAATCTGGGAATCGCATTTTGAGAGCCACTGGTTTAAACAAAACTTCTCTGGCTTCCTGTTCTGGGCTCTGAGCTGAGCATTCTTAGGGATCAGTGAGCTCCTTTGTAGGTAGTATTCTAAAACACTCCTGGCCGAGGGAGGGGACTGCTACAAGCATCAAAGTCTGCCTGATATACTAATGATTCCATTTTCCTGCATTTCAATTCCACGTGGCTCTTGGATCTTGATGATTTGCCTCAGCATGGGACCTCTTCTCTTTTTCCATTCTGAATTTTTTTTACCTCCTAGTCCTTGTCTGTCTATGCCTTTTCCAATCCCCTCCTTGACCTTTGCTTGTACTGGAGTCTCTGACTAGCAAATCTGCCTACTTCTAACTCCCAGCTAGTTTCTAAACCGGAAGTTCCCAACATTTCTTGGTACATGATGCTCTTAATTCATCAGTAACATTTTCATAATTCTGTGTCTTGGTCCATTCAGACTGCTGTAACGAAATACCATAAACATGGTGGCGTATAAACATAGATTTATTTCTCACACTTCTAGAGGCTAGGAAGTTCCAAGATCAAGGTGCCCACAGATTTGATGTCTGGTGAGGGCTTGTTTTCTTATAGATAGCTGTCTTCTCAACGTAATCTCACACAGTGAAAGGTGTGAGGGGTCTTGCTCAGGCCTCTTTTATGAGGACACTGATCTCACTCATGAGAGCTCTGCCCTCATGACCCAATCACCTCCCAAAGGTCCTACTTCCTAATATTATCACCTTGAGGGTGAGGGGATAAATTGTCAGGAGACATAAACATTCAGATCATAGCACTCCCCAAGCCAAAAGAAATACATAGTTGTTCTGTTCATTAAGTAGTTAAGTTCAAATAATTCAATAGTAAAAGTTTGTGCAGTGTCTGCATATATTGCTATGTTTTCCTCACAAATGGAAAGTTTTGTGACTTCCCTGTGTACCTCAACGCACAGTTTGGGACCCACCACTCTAAACCCTGCCCCATCTTACTAGCTGTTTTTTTTTTTTTAATTTTATTTATTTATTTTTTATTTTTTGGTGCCTTCATCATAGGGGGACCCCACGTCCACAATTTTCTGCCACACATGCTTCAGCACAATGCTCCACAAGCAAACACAAATTAGTGGCAATATTTATATTTATTTTTGCAATTCCTTAGATAAAAACCATTTGAACAATGTTTGGTAAGGTGTTATTCTCATAAAACTTCTTTCAAAACAAAGGTATTTCTATTTTCCACAAAAGTTAAAATTACATGCTGAAACAAAGTTAATGACTTAGATAACACAATACACTGTCAGAAAACTGGTAGAGTAAGACTAGATAATGAACTACATCATTAAACTAAACAATTACACAGAACTAGAAAACTGACTCAGTAGTAAAATATAAAATCTACAATTATAAATATAAATTTGGTCCATGGAGACACTAGGGCAGTATTTACAATAAGTAACAGATTATTTCTACTTTAGGTGAATACTGCAGTTGTAAAATGTTGAATATCGTAGGGAAGAGTGTTTTATTTACAGTCTACCGTATTAAAAGTTATATTTCTAGCAAACCTGATGATTGCTACAAATACAGCTAAAAATTTGACACTAAATACAAACATTTTCTGTAGTTGGGAATTCCTAATCTCTATAAATTGAAATTTTCTGTTAAAATCAACACAGAAAAAAATACCACGATTCCATTCTTAGAAATACTGTAAAATTCAATCATTTTAGTTCAAACATAATAAGTAAATTACAAGTCTTGCAAAAAGGCACACATTGTTAATGATATAAATTTGGCAGCAGAATCCTATGTCATGAAAGTTACTGTCAGGTGATGGGAAGTCAACAGATAACAGAACTAGACTGATTTTCCTGCCTAATTTTAGGAAGAGGAAAACAATGCTCAGATGTGAGTTCCTCCGCCCCTTTCTGTGTTAAACTAAAGACTCTAAGCTCTCAGCTATATTTCCATCAGGCAATGCTGCACCATTACTGTCCAGAGACGTGGACGGATTCTCTTCCTGCCTTGTGCTCACAAGGCTGAGGATCACTTTGTAGAGAAACTGATATTGCTCCTAGAGAACAGAAGATGGGAGGTTATAAACATGACGCTCAGGGAAGGCATACATTTCTAAAAAGAAGAAATATTTTTAGACACACTTCAGCAGTGTTCATGAAAGGGCAATGTGTTAAGGGCACTGTTATACTCAGCAGATGTACACAACTTATACTGATGTCTCTTTCTGATTAAATTAACGTTGCAATTGGCAAACCATTCACTGACCTAGAAAATTAACCTACATACATTTGCCAATAAGTACTTAATTCTTATCCATGAAATCAGAAGGTGATGAGACAGGGTTCTGTTAACTTGTCAGGGAGACTGTTTGGCACTGGGCACCTGTAACTCACTCAGAAACAGGTTTCTTCTTCTTTCTCTACTTGTTAGAAAATCCACTGTGTCTGCCTCTTTATGGAAAGATCTCAGGAATGACTTACTGTCAGCCCAGGGACCCATGTAGAATGCAGTCCTTCACAATATACACTGTTCACCAACAAGAAGAATTTCACACACTATCAGCCCGACTGGTCCTACGCCCTGCTATAAGCAAAGTTAAGTACCTGCCCTGCTGTGGTCTCAGAGTAGTGGCACATAGAAGAATGAAACAGTTTTTCTCTTACAGATGCCATCTCAGGCAGTCTGGGGAGAGGCAGCTACAGAGAATCTGAACCAGTGAGCAGCATCATAGCTGAGAACCATTAGGCCTACAGGTGAAGCAGTGCGTAATTAAATGCATTCGTGAAATGTGCATCTCCGGAAAGCAGTTTCAGGCAGCACAAGCTTGATACAACTCAGCGGCCCTGAATGAGACTTAATAGGGGCTCCTCTGCAGTGCATGTGCACGAAGATAACCTTGACCTCCTGCCAACTGGTCTGGGCTGGGGCTTTGAAGAAGGTCCCTTTATAAGGCCCTTAAACAGACCAAAGAGCTGAAGATGAGCCTATGACTTCCACATTCACCTAAGCTTATTTGCATTGTTTACTATTGTGCACAAAGGCAAACATGAGATTTAAAAGTTTTTATCCATAAATTTTCTGAAGTATACATTTTAAAGGTCTATTGTTCTATGGATTGCGGACTTATAATTCAGCTTGAAAACTACATACTAATGTTATCAGTTAATAAGATCTTTCTTGATACATGGTAAGATTTCAGCAGCCTCTAGGAAGTTAGTAGTACTCTTATCAGTGAAAAATTTGGTTCACTGCCTTGTTACTTACAATGTCAGCGAAGACTCCTGGCCTCATCAGATTGATCATCTTGGCTACCTGGTAAACATCCACGGAATTTTCTTTTTCTAGTTGGTGCATAAGGGTTGTCAGAGCACAGAAAGTTCCTGCCGTCACTCCTCCGTGCCTTGTAAAAAAAGGAAAGGAACAAAGACTCCATTGAGATGCACTACTCACATTTAGAACTCTCAAAGCCTATAGCCTTGACAACTTTGTAGCAAAAACACTGAAAGTTTTAATGAATTGTCTCTCTTTGCTTTTTGCACAAAGAACTATGATTTAATCTGAGATACTGCCAAGTGTTCATGATATTAGTAGTGGCATACTTTACAGAAGTTTAATATTTGCTTATGGTTATTATTTGTATACTATGAAAGGGGTTAGCAATAATGAAAAACAAACTGAGAGTATCATATAAAGACATATATAATACACATATAATGTATGTGTATTACACATCATATATAATACACGTATAATGTGTGTGTATTACACATTATATATAATACATATATAATATATGCATAAATACATATATAACAAACTGTATTTTATATATTTATAACATAGTTCAGCATATGCATTTTTTATTTGTTTATAATGGAATCCTAGGAAGATTTATTGGATAAAGTTTCTCGTTCCTGAAAAATAAAAATCTTATCAATTTCACTTCTATGCCAGGAAATCAATGACTGAAAATGACTCTCTGGTTGGCTCCTGTAAAATTTCACTGCTAAAACACTGACTTAGTATACAAAGTGTTCTCAGCATCAAATGCAAGAGAAGATACTTGTGATCATGATCCCATTCTCTGTCTTCAACAGGGACTTTAAGTGAAGTAAAAAAGAAAAAATGTTCTGTGCTAACTTTATTGATAAGATGCAGATAATCCACCATGGCTGAATCATCACAGTGGGTCCAAAGCATTAGGTTTGTCTGAAGACAACAGAAACATACATATGCCCAGAGAATGTGCAGGCGTGAAACAATGTTACATACGGAACTTACTCATCATGAACAATCATGGGCCCATCCCTATTGGCAGCTTCTTCTTTTATAACACTTATAAGTTCAAAAGTTTTACTAATGGGGCTATCTGGATTTGGCCATTTAGGACACTGAAAGTGCCTCACTTCAAGTACATAATCATCCTACAAGAAGAAAAAACAAAGTAACGTTAGTGACAGTTTACGAGGAGTGGAATCATTGAGGAAAATCAGGAATTACAGTAAGGTAATAAAATCCAATGGCAGGCATGAGTGAGCAGCCGTAGTTGCAGCACATTCTTTATTTATTTTTTTCTAAAATTACTTTTTTTATTCTAAAATAAACTCTGTGGGTGAAATATGCCAATGCTTACAAACCATGAAACTATGCACCAAAGATGTATTTGCACTGCTAACTTCAAATTTATAAAAAGAAATCGCTGGTGTTAAAATCTGTTTTGAAAATAGCATACACTTTCTTCATATATTTCTTCATATATTTCTTCAGGCTTAAGTAAAAGAAGGAGATTGCATGACACAGTGAAGAAAATGCTGACAAGGAGGTAGAGATCTAGGTTCAACTCGGATCCCGATTCTGATTCTTACTTAATTGACCAACAAGACTGTGACTTGATTAAATCCCTTAAACCTCTTACCCCCAGCTTCCAAAAGTGTACTTTGAAAAAATGATACATTTAAAAACAAGTAGCAGAACCTAAATTTTACATAAAAGTGCAAAGGGCCAAAATAGCCAAGATACTACTAAAGAAGAAAAACAATAGAGGAAATTAACTCATCATATATCAAGAATTACTCTAAGTTATAAGAAGTAAAACACTGCCATTGTGGCTGAGGGATGAACAAAGTGACCAATGGAATAAAATAAATATCCTAGAACAAGCATATGTGTGTGTGTGTGTATACATATACATGATATATATATATAATATGAATGACTGAACTGATATTGCTAATTCATAAATAATGGTGGGACAATGGGTATCATCATATGGAAAATAATGAAACTGAATGCTTGTTTCACAAAATATAATACAAAAAGTCAATTTCAGGTGGTACGTTTAGAAAACAATGTAGGAGAGCATCTTCATGATTTCAGGGTAAACGGTATGTTTTAAAGATACTAAATGATGGTTTCCTTTTAAAGGCCAGGAATAACAAGATCAATAAATTCATATAGATTAAACTTCAAAACTTTTCTTTCACTAAAAAAAAAAAGAAAAAAAAAAAAAGAATCACAAAGAAAGTAAAAAAGTCAAATCCCAAACTGGGAGAAAGTATTTGCAATATATGTAACTGACAAAGGATTAGTATCCACAATATAAGAAGACCTCTGATAAATCAGTAAGTGATAAATAATCTAACTGAAAATGGGCAAAATCATGAACAGACACAGTAAAAGATAGAATCTGAATGGTCAATTAATTTATATAAAATATTATTTCTAAAACATTTTATGTAAAATATTATTTATGTAAACAATTATGTAAAATATAAAGTTATGTTGAAAACTTCATTTTCAACAAGAGAAATGCAAATTAAAAGTAACAAGAGATGCTGTTTCATTCCTAACACAAGCCCTGGTGAGGATGTAGCGATTCCAGATCACTCACACATTCCTGATGACAGGATACCTTGGTAGGATGACTTGGGAAAACAATTGATTTCACTTAGTAAAGTTACAGAAAGTTGAAGATGATCCAACACAGTAACACAGCAGGGGAATTCCCAGGGTATCCCCAAGGGGAAATTTTGCATGTGACTAAAAATATTCATATAGCACTGTTTGTAATAGCAAAACCAAACCAAGACAAAACACAACAAACAAGTAATAATTGGCATGTAAAATTAAAAAAAAGAATATGTATTATCTGGAATGCTAAGCAGCAGCAGTAAATGAATTTGAACTACACCCAAATACGTGGATAAATCTCAGTAGGAAAATACACATAATTTATATAAAGTTCACAGATATTTAAAAGTAAGCAGCATACGTATGAAGGAAAACAAAGACAAGAGTTAAATGATAAAATAAGTCAAGAGAGCAATAAATACTAATTCAGGAAGAGGCTACTTCTGAAGTGAGGAGAGGATGAAGGGGATAAGGAGCACATGAGACCATCAAGTCTCATGGTCAAGGCCATGTTCTATTTCTTAAAGTCAATGGTGGGTAACAGTAATTTAACATAATTGTTAAACCTTGCACATATAATATAAACACCTTAAATATATTCAATATTTAATAAATTCTTAAAAATAGTCCTTATAACAAATACATAAATAAAAGGCCCCTAGCTTTTGAAAGCTCAGTAGCGTAGACCTTCACTTGTCTACTAACCTCAAATGTTGTGATATTTGGGTAAAGTGCTTAAAAATGTCTGAAGTCAATGAAACTGTCTACTTTAGTCTTTCCTTCTTTTTTGATCTTTGTTATAGAAATACATCTATATTGATCCCTGGGTTGGGCTCCTGGATTATCAAGTTGTCCATAATAGCTGATTTACCTAGATGAGACACACTGAATTGGGATCAATCAGGAATCTATGTTATCTAGTTTATTTTCTGCATAATATTAGGAGAAAAACAGTGCTAATTTCCCAGTGCTGAGCAAGATATTAAACATGATCAGTGATCAGGATAATGGGTGTGACAAGATAATAGGTATCTAATGATTATTACTCTAGTGATAGGCTTTCTTACTAACCAGGAATAATGAGAAGAAGGTATGAGAGATGGCAGATCTAAATGGATGCTACTAAAGTGATCAGGGAATAATCAGAAGTAAAAATTAGCATGGAATATTAAGAGCTCTCAGGGATCTTAGGGGCCTTCTAGTTCCTGCCCTTCATTTTACAAATAAAGACCTAAGTCTTTTTTGTTTTAATGAGATAGGATACTATTCCACTGCTATGCTGTTTACATTATTAGTTATTTGTATCATCAAGTTTATATGTATTGGTCACTTAAATATTCTAGAGAATAGAGTATCTTCTGGTATACCACATATGTACTAGTTTTCAGAACTAGAGAAAAGTGAAACATTCAAATTATTTGGAACATGATTTAATCTTTGTCAGATTGAGAAGGTACTCTGAATCTCACATTCCTTAGACATCATTATTAGTATCTTTTAGTATTTTACTATAGCTCTACATAAATAAATTATTGACAAAGAATTCAATAATAGATATTTGCATATAATTAAGAGATTAGTAAAACAAAGTATTATCTTGTAGATAACAGCAGTACCTTGTGTAACAGATAACCAAGACTTTAGTAAAATATTCCTAGTTCATTGTACTTCATGTTTTCAAAGCACTTCATTTATCAACTTATTACATCACTATCACTCATCAACTTTCTACATTGGTAGAGAATAGTAAGTTTCAGTAGGTAGTATTTTCCCATTTTACTTAGGAGAGTTTAGGCAAGTAGTATTTTCGTTCAAGGTAAGGGCTTATATTAAAATGAGAATTAAAATTAATACATTTATTCTCTTACTGTGTTTATTTCCCATCTATGTTCTGTCAACCATTAATCTGGAGTAAATGAGCTTTGACTTCCTGTATGTGTAAAATTCAGGAATGATGCAGTGATGATTAACTGTTCAATGATTCTATACCATTTTGAAAAGGAAAGTGACAAGGTAATTTGATTATTTGTGTAATTGTCTCAATTGGGAAAAAATCAGAATCATGCTTTTCATTTCTAGGAAAGATCCCTAGATTAGAATATGTTTAACATGTGTTTAAGATAAAAACCATGTCATTTAACTTATATCCTTACCTGTGTAGCTTCTAAGATAAAGTCCTGAATTATAAGTTTTTCCTCATTAGTTAGACATTTGTGTTCTTCAGCCATAAGAGTGACCTTAAAGCTCTCACAATTTATAGGCTCATCTTTATTTGGCCAGTAAACAAATTCATCTTCTGCCTGGAGAATTGCAAATGAAAGAAGAGTCTATATTTTAACTAAATGCCCAATAAGTCAGATTGTGAAATAAAGTTGATTGGTTGGCACAGAAATTTCAACTCCAATTTTTCTTTGTATCTGAATATTTACTCTTAAAATCTTCATGGTGCCTTCAACTAGATTGATGTGCTGAATAAAATATTACACTTAGGAACCCAAACTATTGCTTTATTGTTTTATGCTCTTAGCTTATCAACAACAATGATAAGCTTATTGCTTCTGTAATTGACAACTGAGTAGAGAAGATTCAAGCGATTTTAAGAGCTCAAAAATTTCCGGCCTCATGTGTAATGGTCACACAATAATTTTATAGACAAGAACTGAATATCAAAGCTAAGTAAACATGTAAAGCCTAAATGAAATATTTACTTTATTTTACTCTTTGAGTTCTCCAAACACATATAAAGAGGGGGATAGGATATCCCTGCTTTTCTCATACTAAAAAAGTCCTTCCTATACTAGGAACTGTCTTAATTCTAACTAGGTCTTTTTTTAAAGAAAAAATTAGGCACCTCCCTTAAACTCAGGTAATCTCTAAATATTCTAATACATTTTATTTTAAAAATGTAACAGAAGCATATAGGCCTGATTTCTTTCATGGCTGTGATTCTAATTTTCTTAAGCAATGTCACAAAACACACATGTTTAAGTTAATTTAAATTTATTTTCATTTAAAACTTTTATTCATCATTTTGACCTAGGAGACTGTATAATGAAAGCAAGCCCAACAATAGAAGGGTATGCCCTCAATGACATTAGTTTATTAGTTGAAAACAAAATTGCTTTGCTTGTTTGTATGCTGGAGTTTTCGCTATTTGTAACCTGATATTTCCCTGTAAAGAAAGTCCCAAAAGTGGTCTAAGGGACTTACCATGTTTTGGCCATCAGGAATCATCACCACCAGTTGGGCATTATGGTCCCATATCATCCTCCAGAAATCCTTGATGGTGTGGAGGAGAGGGTGCTGGGTAATGATGAATTCATTGCTCTGGTAATAGCCCTACAAAACCAAAGAGAAGACAAAAACAACACTGGTGTATGCCTTTAAACATTCAGATAAACATTTATACATCAATGGATCTTAAGTCAAAACAGTCTTTTGAATTGCAGATTGTGTCTATATGTAGTAATATGATTATTACAGCCAATGCTTACTGGGCACTTCCTATGCTAGGTGTGACACTATGTGTTTTTTGTTCTCTTAAGTCATTTGTTCCTCACAGAAGTACTGTGAGATAGGAGCTATGATCCCAATTTTACAGATGATTAAACTGAGGCTTTAGAAGTTAAGCGTTGAGCCCAAGTTTGCCTTAAGAAGTCAGACATAGTATTCAGGGTTACCTATCATCTTGGAGTGAATGTTGATGATTTTTATCTTTCCTTGGCACTCCTTTTAAATATAAGTTGGACTTTGTTATGCCAGAAGCAGGGTTCAGTCACCCTTGATACAGTTTCCAGTTCTACATTGTCCCATCCACCAGTTCCTTAAAGTGATCGATTCAGGTATCTAACTTACAAAATTGCTCCACAGTGACCATTTCACTATGGAATAGCCTGCTTGGCTGGCCTTGCTGACCCTCACACCTACCTGGACTTCGCAGATATGCCACAGTAAATACCTCTCGGTCACTACATGACCTCCTGGGACTTGTGCCTGCTTGCTTTAAACCCATCAAGTAAAACTCCCCATGGAAAACCTGCTTGGACAATGCCCTGGACCCAATAAAGGCATTGGTCAATGGGTCCTTTTCTCTCTTTCCCTGCTTGCTTTGCCTAAGCTCTATGCATGTGGCCTCCAGTGCCATGAACTCCTCAGGGTCCATAAATACTAAAAACTCTGAACTTTCACACTGTGTTTCTGTCATTGAAGACTTCAGGTGAGACTGCTCAATGGAACCCATGCAGGTGAATCCCATATTGGTGCTCTTTCGTCTGGGCCTCTGGTGGTCACTGAGGATAGTAGCTATCAGCTAAGCTGATAGAGAAACTTGAACAGTTTCATTAAAAACAAACCTCTAGCTGCACACCTAGCAAACTGCTTCGTGGATACTGTCTCTTACTCCACAGAGAGTGGAAAATCTACAGGAGAGTTTACATTTCCCACTTCGGTGTTCAGACACCTTGGTTGCTGCTACAAGAGAGGAACCAGGGAGACACCTTGCATATTTTGCTACAGACACCGAGAAGCTAGAGCTATTGGATTAATTGTGATATTTATATTGTTACTAAAGTCCTGGCTCTTCTAGCCCCTTCTGCTTTCAGATCCCATTCCTAGCACCCAGTGGCTCATTTGAAATGTGAATGTATTTAGATGCCACTACCACACATCCCTGTGTTTCCTGCATAGATATTCCTTAACGTTTTCTTTGCTGGATAAATAGAACAGAGGTTTTGGAGTAAGAATTAGGAGGTTTTCATCAGAAGCCAAGCTCCGTGATTCACTGACCTTAAATGTTAGTGAAGGTCACACAACAGCTACTAAAACACTCATCCCTAACACAGAAGATGTAAATGCAGAAGAAAAGCATTGTATCTTTAGAAATCCAGGTCCCAAAATGAGCCCAGTTTGCAGGGTAAGAATCATGCTGCAAACCTGGAGTAGTGATGCCAGTGAGGTTGGGCTTTGCTGAAGCCAGTGAATTCTGGGTTTGCTCAGGGGTTCTACCTTAGTGAAGTAAATAAAGCCTTTTAGACAAGCAGGTATAAGTTTTATATCTACTCATCAGCCCTGAATAGTGAGTTTGTGTTCCTGCATCTACTTATTGGTCTTGCTTGAGGTTTCTTCAGTCCCAGCACACATGAAAGCATGCTGTTATTTCAATTGTTGCTGTGGACTGTGGCCTTACAGTCTACAGATTTAACTTATATTTACCACTCATGTTGCCCATGCCTGTAGTCTTTGCTTCTGCCTGTAACACAAGCTGGCAGACAGTCTCCTCAGTGACTTCTCTGACTCACCATGATATAGGAGGCATTGATGTAGTCTGTGCCTTCTCCACTCAGGGATGAAATGCCAACTCTTGATCTTTCCACTGGAACACAGAATATTCATTGTAAAACAAAAACAAAAACAAAACGAAACAACAAAATAACCCATGCTCACAGCACTGTACCATCTTTCCCCATGCCAGATGTAAAATATAGCTGCATTTTCAAGTTGAAGTGTCTCTGATCTGTAAGCTAATTTTTCTAGACATTTTGCATTTTTAGATAAGACTTCAGGGGTTTATGAGTCCTTCAGAACAGTTACATATTGGACAAAACAAGAAATATCTGAACGTGCTCCATTTGCTCCAAAGGTATACAAATATTGCCAAATTTCCTACAATGTGTTTATTATTTTAAAAAAGTTGTTTTTTCAAGATTCAACACAACTTACCAGGGATGATAGAAGAAGTTCGATTCTTTTCCCTGTTGCATTGCTTTAGGGCTGTAGAATAGTCACTCTGCTGTATATTTGACTGACTCAGGAGCTGGGCAAGAGAGTAAAAAAATATATAGGTTATTTCATTTAAGTCCCCGAAATACTCACACACACACACACACACACACACACATACATACACACACACACACACATCCCAATCAAGATAAGATACTGACTAAAAATATATATGAAATATTTTCCAATAATTCCTTGAATTAAACCTTGTTTTAGTGAACTTCCTGGAGCTTCTATGTTTTACACCAGGGGAGTTAGAAGAAGCAAAGAAATCTCAAGTAATTCTTTTAGCATTGAGAGAATCTTCCTCATGGCTTCCACTATAGATGTGCAACCTCCATTTCCTCTATTTAAATCTGACACAGATGTTTGGAGGCAAATTACATCGTGTGTGTGTATATACATATATATGTATATAATTCAATTTTATTTATTCCTTCTAACAGTTATTACTCCATTATATGAATAATCTACATTCTGTTTATCTACTCAACTAGTGAATGTTTGGTTATTTGCAGTGTTTTGCAATTGTATAGCTTTATAGCTATGAGCATCTCCTGTATGTTTCTTTCTTTTTTTTTTTTTTTTTTTTGAGGAGGAGTCTTGCTCTGTCCCCCAGATGGAGGCGTGATCTCGGCTCACTGCAAGTTTCGCCTCCCAGGTTCCCGCCATTCTCCCGCCTCAGCCTCCGAGTAGCTGGGACTACAGGCGCCCGCCACCTCGCCCGGCTAGTTTTTTGTATTTTAGTAGAGACGGGGTTTCACTGTGTTAGCCAGGAGGGTCTCGATCTCCTGACCTCGTGATCCACCCGCCTCGGCCTCCCGAAGTGCTGGGATTACAGGCTTGAGCCACCGCGCCCGGCCTCCTGTATGTTTCTTAATGTGCACACGTGTGACGGTTTCCGTAGAGCATTAGGAGTATTCAGTGTTTAATTTTTGACAGTCGGATAAATGAAAAATAATATATCATGGTTTTGATTTGCATTGTCTTAATTTCTGTGAAATTGTGAATTTTGGTGCTCATTAGTCATTAAGATATCTTCTTTGATGATTGCCTTTTCATATTTTTTCTTCGTTGCCACTTATTAATTTGTAGGGGGTTCTCGCTGTCTTGAATGTAAATCTATAGTGTGTAAAAAGTTGGAATCGTCTTCAGTTTCTTTAGTAACACAGAGATTTACAGCCAATTTATTTTTCTTCAATAGCTTTCTGCAAATTATTGTTTTACTTAAGAAGTCCTTCTCTATCCTGAAGTTATTAAAAAAAACTTTCCAATGTATGCCCTGCCCTGCCTTCCCCTCCCCTCCCCTCCCCTCCCCTCCTCTCCTCTCCTCTTCTCTTTTCTTCTTTTTTGAGACAGGTCTCCACTCTGTCGCCCAGGCTGGAGTGCATATAGCTTCGACCTCCTGTGCTCATGAGTTCCTCCTGCCCCAGCCTCCCACGTGGCTGGCACTACAGACGTGCACCACCACACCTGGCTAATTTTGGTATTTTTGTAGAGATGGGGTTTCACCATATTACCCAGGCTGGTATCGAACTCCTGGGCTCCAGCAATCCGCCTGCCTTGGCCTCCCAAAGTATTGGGATTACGGGTGTGAGCTACTGTGCCCAGCTCAATATTTTCTTTTCTAAAATGATCTTACAATAGTTATAAAGGTTTGCTTTCACCTTTAGGTAGTTAATACACCTTGAACACATTTTAATGTTTGAGGAGTGGTAGAGATATAACGTTACTTTTTTTGACATGAAAATTTTCCCAATGTTATTTGTAGATTAGTCTGCTGTTTCTTCACTGATATGTAATGTTATCTCTACCACATAACAGATTTCCTCAAATGCATCATTCCTCTGCTAGATTCCTCCATTTTCCAATACTATTATATCACAGCATAAGTCTTCCATATACAGTACAACAGAATTCTTGTATTATTATTTCCTTTTCAGTATGGATGAGATATTTTGGCTCTTTAATTTTCCATGCTAAATTAAAATCTGTTCTACATTTTCCATGAAAAATCCTGCTGTAAATTCGATTGATACTGCATTGACTTCTATAGTCAATGTAAGGAGAAGCACTATCTTAATATTTCCATGTATCAACATTATATTTTATTTGGGCCTAATTTTATGCTCTTCAATTTACTTTTATAAATTTATATATTTACTGCATATTTTGTTAAGTGTCTTTTTTGAGATGATGAAGTTTTTGCTACTGTTTTGTTATTGTTGTTAATAATAATTTTGTTGTTAATAATAATGTTGTTGTTAATAATGGGTTTTTTATTGTTCTAATACATTTTCTAATCACTCAAAGCTAACAAATAACAATGCTATTGATTTTTATGTATGTTTGTTAAACTCTAATTAAAGATAATTATTTTCTCTTTTGTTTCTCTCGATATTCTTTGCAGGTAGTTATATTATCTATCTGCAAATCCTTTTCTACCATTATACATCTTTCTAGTTTAATCCAATTTCCAGGATGATGTTGAATAGTAGTGCCAATAATTGACCTTCCTTATCTTTTCTTGAATCTATTATGAGCATTTCCAATTTTAATTTTTATGTGTGATGTTTATTGTAGTTTTATGATAGACACTTTCTAGAAGGCTAAGAAAGCTTTCTTCTATTTCTGGCTTACTAAGAGTTTTTTTTTTTTTTTTTTTTTTTAACTGAACAATGTAGAATTTGACTACTTTTCTTGTATTAATTGACAGGGTCATGATGTTTCTGTATATAAATATATTAATAAACCATCTTTCATTTTTGGAATAAACCCTATAAACTCTACTTGCTCATGATATTAAAGAAATACACTCCTGGATTTGAGTTGCTGATATTTTAAATAAGATTATTGATACCAGTCTATAAGTGTCTTACTCTGTCTTTGTTCAGTTTTGGTATCAAAGTTATATTTGTCCAATAATATAGCTGGGTTAGTTTTTCACCTGGATTTTTTATGCTAACATTTGGAATTTTATGTTCCTTAAAAATTGGCAAAATGTGACATCAAATTCTTTTGGGCCTGGTTATATTTTGAAGGTGGGATTTTAGGCAGCTCATTTGATTTCCTCGATGGCTATTGGCCTAGTTAAATTTTCTATATATTTTTAGAGTATTTTATTATATTTTTCCTTTAGAATTTTTTCTATTTTTCATTTCTTTGGGTACATAAAAGGTGTAATATTTATGGAAAACATGAGCTATTTGATACAGGCATACAATGCATAATTATCACAGGAGGGTAAATGGGGCATCCATCACCTCAAGCATTTAACCTTTGTGTTACAAACAATTCAATGAATGCTTTTAGTTATTTAAGAATATACAATACATTATTCATTTCATATAGGTTTTCAAATGTATTGTGTTTAAAAATGTTTCTAAATTATATCTCTATTTTTTATCTCAATATTATTTACTCACATTCTTTCCTCCCTTTGTCAATCTGGACACAGGTTTGTCTATTTTAATCGTCTTTTGACAGAACCTGCATTAGGTTTTGTTAAAGCTTTATTTAATCATTTAAATTTTCTATTTAATTTTTAAAACTTTCAAAATGTTATGTAGTGCTTCTTTTGACCTTTAATTCTAAAGATTTTAAAATTTCCTCTTAAATATGTATATTATTTAAAAGGGTATTTTAATGCCCAAATATCAAATTTTTTAGGGAAACTTTTCATTGTCAATTTCCAATTTTTACTGTATTACATTCAGAGAAAATGACTGGTATGATATAGATTCCTTGAAATTATCTCCCTTTTCCCTCTGAATCTATTAACAGTTTTATTTTAGAATATGTGTGCAACGGGCCAGGAGCAATAACTCATGGTTGTAATTCCAGCACTTTGTGAGGCCACAGCAGGCAGATCGCTTGAGCTCAGGAGATGGAGATCACCTGGGCAACCTGGCAAAACTCCATCTCTACAAAAAATATTTTAAAAATTAGCCAGGCGTGGTTGTGTACACTTGCTATAGTCCTAGCCACTCAGAAGGCTGAGGTAGGAGGATCACTTAAGCTAGGGAGAGGAAGGTTTCAGTGAGAGATTGTGCCTCTGCACTCCAGCCTGGGTGACAGAGGGAGAACCTGTCTCAATTTAAAAAAGAAAAAAGGAATATATGTACAACACCCACCACATACACATGCACACACACTCACCTTCTCTTCACAGAGAATAGAAACCAGAGTACTTTCTCAGCCTCCAGCCTTAGAGCCTATACATGTACTACTGTAAACACTTACATTTTACTACTTTTGAACACTAATTCCTTTAACTGTGTCTTGAATCCTGCCTCTTTGTACCACTCAGGGTCTCTGCACACTCCAATTATCTCCCTTCCCATTAGTTTTTAAAGAAGCTCTCATGTCTCATATTAAAACATAAGCAAAGAAATCCCAAATAAATACTCCCCAAATCTTACTCTCTAATTCCAAGTTTTCTTATAGTTATCTTAATCATTCTGTCCAGAGTAAACATTTTTAAGAGCTATATAATTGTCATTAATTCCTCAAATCAATTTATTCCTTAACTCCCTGTAATCTGGGATCAATGCTATACTTTCCAAATGGCTCTTAGACAAAGGTCATCAATGACTTATTTCTAAATCCAACGGCCTCCTCCATTCCCAAAATACTTGATTTGTCATTAGCACTTGCCATCTCTGTTCACTTCCTCTTTCAAGAAACATTATTTACTTTGGATCCTAGTATACCCCGCTGTCCCAAATTTTCTCCTACCTTCTGATGCCACTTTTCCCCCTTTATTTGTGGGCTGGCCATTCATTGGTTAATTAAAATCTTTTCTTAAGTAATCCTTTCTAACCTTTCTTAGACATTTTTTTTTTTTTTTTTTTTTTTTTTTTTTTTTTTTGGAGACGGAGTCTGGCTCTGTCGCCCAGGCTGGAGTGCAGTGGCCGGATCTCAGCTCACTGCAAGCTCCACCTCCCGGGTTTACGCCATTCTCCTGCCTCAGCCTTCCAGGTAGCTGGGACTACAGGCGCCCGCCACCTTGCCCGGCTAGTTTTTTGTATTTTTTAGTAGAGACGGGGTTTCACCATGTTAGCCAGGATGGTCTCGATCTCCTGACCTCGTGATCCGCCCGTCTCGGCCTCCCAAAGTGCTAGGATTACAGGCTTGAGCCACTGCGCCCGGCTAGACATTTCATTTTTAATTGGCTATCTTATCCAATTCCAAGTCTTCAAAGAACCATGTCTAAGCTGATTACTCCCAAATCCATTTCTTCAGGCCAGACCTCTCTTATGCTTCAGACCCAGTATCCAACTGCCAAGTATACATGTTTATTGGGACATCTCCCAAGAACCTAAAAATAAGGTAGATTTAGAAATATCTCACCGTCTTCTCCCTCACCACACCCCTCAAGCATGTACCACCTCCTCTTCCTGAATTCTCAGTCATGGTGAATGACATCACTACTTTCCCAGTGCCCAAGCAGAATCTGAGTAGTTATGCTTGTGTCTTTTCTCTCCTCTCTCTCTGCAATGTCCAATGAATCACCAAATCCTGTGTTCAATTCTTAAATATATCTTACACAATTCTCCCTGGTAAGTTGCATGCTTATCTATACTCCTACAGCATCCTGTTTTACTTCTATAATGGCATTTTTCAAACTATTGTGTTTATCTGTTTCTTTCTGTCTTTCTTTTTTTATTAGAGACAGGGGTCTCACTCTCTCTCTCAGACAGGAGTGCAGTGGCACAATCATAGCTCACTGTAATCTTGAACTTCTGAGGTCAAGCAATCCTCTCACCTCAGCCTCCCGAGTAGCTAGGACTACAGGCTCATGCCACCCACCCAGCTAAATTTTTTTTTTTTTTTTTTTTTTTTTTGAGACAGAGTCTCGCTCTGTCGCCCGGGCTGGAGTGCAGTGGCCGGATCTCAGCTCACTGCAAGCTCCGCCTCCCGGGTTTACGCCATTCTCCTGCCTCAGCCTCCCGAGTAGCTGGGACTACAGGCGCCCGCCACCTCGCCCGGCTAGATTTTGTATTTTTTTAGTAGAGACGGGGTTTCACCGTGTTAGCCAGGATGGTCTCGATCTCCTGACCTCGTGATCCGCCCGTCTGGGCCTCCCAAAGTGCTGGGATTACAGGCTTGAGCCACCGCGCCCGGCCCCAGCTAATTTTTTTATAGAGACAGGGTCTTGCTCTGTTGCCCAAGTCGGTCTCAAATTCTTGACCATGGTCTCCCGAAACAGAGGAATAACAGGTGTTAGCCACTGCACCTGGCCTGTTTGTGTTTTCTTACCTGTATTTTCTATTAGATTGCAGGCACCATAAGACTAGGAGCTGGGTGTGCTTTTTTTATTTATTTTATAAATTCATGTTTGCATCCTAATAACACAAAAGCCTGACATCTGGTAGGTGTCTAATAAGTAGTTGTGTAATAAACAGATATTCAATTTATTTCAAGGAAATTTTATGTGGATAAACTTGAATAGATATCTTTTTTATGGGATGGTGCACACACACACACACACAAATACATTTCCCTATTTATGATGCTAACAGGAAAGAGAGTAAAATATCTCTCTTTTCAAGTGAATTCTGACCTTATAGTTAATATTTTCATTTTGATCCTGGATTATTTAGTTTACCATATCATTTTTTTTAATGCAACTACACAGGGGCAAATCATATTTAAATGAGAGTTTTCTTGAAATGGGTAATATTGTGTGTGTGTGTATGTAATTTATTTAGGGAAAAGATATCTTTACAACTTAATTACATTTTAACATTTCTTTATTATCTGAAGCCCAACTGCATACTCTTTCCCCCCTTAAGGCATTCCTTTATGACTGAGATAAGCTTGGCTGAGTAAAACATGTATGACTTTCTGACAACAGGTTCTAAGCTCAGTACTGACCCCAATCTTTCTCTTACACCTCCAAAGGCACACCGTGCAGTAATTTAAAAGGCAAACGGCCCAAAGGAATTCATGGTGGCTAACAACCTATGCTATAGACTGGGGAGCAAAGCAGGAGAATAAGTGAAATCTCAACATTTGTTAACTCTCCTGGGTTTTTCTAAGGTCTTCCGAATTCTTCCTAGATATTCATTCTTCATAATTTGGCCCTATTTCTCCAGGAACTCTGAGAAGTAAGCGGATAGCACAGGAACAATGTGGAGTGAAACAATATAGCCCCTATTCCTGTGGAAAGCTACGATTCCGCAAATGCTTCGGTCTCAGCTGGCACGTCTGGTAACACCTGCTTTCTGAATTCTTTGCCTACTGATTTCTGAAAGTCAGAGAGCTGGTATTGTGGGAAGTACAATATGGACAAAACATGCTCTTGTCTCTGGCTTATGGCCTTGAGACAGGGTGAGGGGGAGAAACTGGGGTTGAAGAAGCTATTATTCCAGTGTGGACTACTCTGGTCCAGGGGTTTCAAGTGAGACACAGTTTTTTTCCAAAGAGTATCAGGAACAGCCTGAGCCACAGCACTCATGTTTAAGTGGTCTGCTTTTTTTCAAAGTAAAAAGAGCACTTACATAGTCTATTTTACAAATTCTTTCTGTTCATTCTGTTATGCTCTATGCCCCTCTTTTCTCGACCAAGTTTGCATTTATAAAAGTTAGTTTAAAGTTTCTGAGAACTTTTCCTCTTGCTACTCAGAATTATATTTCTCCTTGAAATTTACCATGCGGCACTGTAGCCCTCAGTAAGGAACAACGATGGCTCAAATACAAAGCCATTGTACCCACACTGCCCACTCAACATGACCCTGTCAACTCAATGAGAAGATGCAGGGACATTCAGTTCTGTAGTGACATCCAAGAGGCTTCCAAGAGGACTCACCTGGAATTGTTTCTCTAGCTTTGTTTTGCCTGTTGGTCCAGGAATGAGGAGTGCATTTACATAGGCATGAATATGACTGTCCAGCACCTCAGTTTCTTTACTAAGTATGGCCTCAACCAGTGTATCATGAATGAAGACATATTGCTCCTGGCAAAACAATGACAATAAGAAACATTACTTCAAGTTTTCCTCATATGTATCTACCTACAAACATGGTAGCTTCCATTGACAGACAAGGAGAGTTTTACAGAATGGGGGAAGACCCACAAAAAAGATTGCTTACTAAACCTGAAAAGAAGTCAGACAGAGGAAAGGAAGTGGTCACAGAAGAAAGAACCTCTTCTCATTCCTTACCTCTGCATTTATTGTGTATTGTTGGCAATACACAATAGGGTAGGAGGCAGGAAGAGTTGGTGAGGCAAAGCAATGTCCTCTCTGCCTATCCTTCAAACTTGACACCTCTGCACTTTGTGAGAGGGCTTTCCTCACTTCTATACTTCTGGTGGGCCTGCACCTTCTGGCAATGCCAACTCTCCTTTTCACTTGTCATATATAACTTAACTCAATTTTATATATAGTTGTTAATAGTTCTCTGATATTTCATATATGGAACTCTTCCTTGGTCTTGTATCACCAGAATATCATTTTTTAACTTTTATTTTAAGTAAAGGGGCACATGTGTAGGTTTGTTAGACAGGTCAACTTGTGTCATGGGGTTTGTTGTACAGATTATTTCATCACCCAGGTATTAAAGCTCATACCCATTAGTCCATTAGTTATTTTTCCTGATCCTCTCCCTCCTCCCACCCTCTAACCTCTGAAAGGTCCCAGTGTGTGTTGTTCTCCTCTATGTCTCCATGTGTTCTCATCATTTAGCTCCCACTTATAAGTGAGAACATGTGGTAGTTGGTTTTCTGTTCCTGTTTAAGTTTGCTCAGGATAATTGATGGAAGGAAGTTTGGTGTGGTTTTGTTTTGAAGCCCACTCAGCCATTGGTTTCTGATTGCTTTCAAGCTGCCATTCATAGGTTTCCATTTAAGTTCATTTTTATTTAGAAATAGTGAAGATAAAATGCAGATTTGCTGACATTGTTCTGTCACCTATGGGTAAACTATATGGGCTTAAAATGGATATAATTTAAGCATAATTTATATTTTTTTAAAAAAACAATCCATTCATCCACTATGTGTATGAAGAACTTGAGATTTTTGCTAGCAAGGGTGTGTGTGGACCACTCTACTTAGACTTTTGCTGTATCTTCTCTGTGACCAGTGTCATTTTAAAGGGTATTCTCTATTTGGGGTCACAAAATAGACAAAATTTACCTGGTTCATTCATGATATAGCTGCAGTTACTGGTGTTAGGGGTTGAATGGTGTCCCCCTGAAAAGATATATTAAAGTTCTAGCCCCCTGATAATTCAGAGTGTGATTTTATTTGTAGAAAAGTTTGTTACAGATGTAATTAGTGAAGATGAGATCAACTGGAGGAGGAGGATAACTGGTACGCTTATAAGAGGAGGAAAATTTGGATACAGAAACAGACACAGAGGGAGAGAGCCAAGTGAAGACTGAGAGTGGAGTTGTGCTGCCACAAGCCAAGCAATGCATGGGGCTACCAGGAGCTGAAAGAGGCAAGGAAGAATCTTCTCGAGGCTTCTAGAAGGGCATGGGCCTGCAGACATCAGAACTATGAGACAATAAACTTCTGTTGTTCTAACCCACCCCGTGTGTATTACTTTGTTTTGCAGTCCTGGGAGATGAATACACCTACATTTTAGTGACGTTTCCATACCTTAGATGAATAAAGTTATCCTTTTAAAAATCATACCTCAGTTTGTACCAAATAATTTCTTTGTGAACGGATGTGTTTTAAGAAGCCAAATATGTTGACAGTTCCTTCGTGTTGAATCTGCTGCAACATACTGTCTAGCACAATATATGTGCCTGTTCTTCCAACTCCAGCACTGAAGAGAAGACAAGGAAATAAATATTTCAATGTTAAGCATAAAATAAATTTGAAAAGTAGATCACTACTGGTTGTCATGTTGATTAACTTCCTTCTTCAAGCAAGTGAACCACACAATAAATTTAGCGATTCAATATTGTAAACAGTTTAGTAGTTAAGCATAATGCTTTAAACAACAAATTTAGAAGTGCCCTTTCTAATGTTTTGTCATGTGTCTAATTGCAAAACAACTTCACTATTTCTGTTGGAGATTTTTAAATTTTCAAAAAAAGATATTTATTATTCATTGTATATTGTACAATGAAAATATTATGTATCAGAGTGTGGCAAATAGATATGTAATCTGACAAAATGAAAGCTTCAGCTTCACCAGATTCTGAAAAGAAAAGGTCCCTAGGTCTATGTTTCCAGGTAGACACGTTTGTAAAGGTTTCCGCGTTAATGGGAAAAAGAATTTGATAAAGCTTTCTGCTGAAAATATCATTTCAGTGAGATGGTGAGGAATAAAGCATGACTTCAGTTATTTCTAAAGGGCTATTATCTATGGACTTCTTCAAAGCCTCTAGCAGAGGGACAGAATTCACAGACAGGGATTCTTTTCAAATGTTCCGACAAGTAGGAAGTGCTAGAGTGGAAAATTAGCACCTGCTCTGCACAATAGCCTGGTCCTTCTCCGTTTGCTAGGAAACAATCCCTGACCTTCAGCACTATTTTTCTTGCATCGTCCTGTTTTCCTCAGTTTATAATCAGGCTAACAGATTAAAAAACCTCAAGATGGGTCTCTCAAATTTAACTCCTGAGATGGTAATTAGAATGTGTTAGGTAAGCTATATATGAAAGGCAAACATTTGCTTCTGTAAAAGCATGCTGCTTTGATAACAATACTTCACATAGAAATCAATTTGATTTTTGTGATCACAAGGCTTGGCACACAGTCAGCACTCAATAAATATTAACTGCTATTATTATTTTAACTAAAAACATTAAATAAGGATGTTTAACATATTTTTCCTCTTTCATTGAAACATCATTATTTCTATTTATCAATCTGGTCTTGGAAATTAAAAAAACTTGGCAACAATGAATTGACAATACATTCAATATAATGTATTAGAAACCAAGAAAATGAAAAAGGAATTCTGGTCCCAGAGTGTTTAAAAACTACTTAAATATATTTTGCCAAATTTCTCACAATTTGTGTGCTTTGGCTTCTGTGATGCAAGCCTGGCATAATAACTCTAATAAAGACTTTTAACTCCTAGGGACAGGGGCTGTAGCTCAAGCATTTTTATCCCATGCTGTTATATGTTGAGGTAAATATTGGTTTAACAACAAAAACATTGTTCCACCTGCGTCAAATAGTTAATAAGCTGAAATCCAGTTGAACAATTAAATAAAATAATCAACATCAAAAAATATGTGGTGCTTAGAAATATTCAGCCATCCAATTCTGAGTCTGGCATGTTCATTTCCTAGTGATCAATACTTACGAAAATGAACACATAATTTTATCACCCTCACTTCAAGAAATCATTTCTGTTTTGGCAAAAGCTTTGTTCCATTGATTTCCTTTCTGCAAGTATAAGCAGTTCTATGAGTTTAGAGGTACATCTCTGAGACTCACCTGCAGTGGACGACAACAGGCCCCACTGCATGGCGCTTGGCATAGGCTGCCTTTCTCACAAAGGTCAGCACCGGCAGGGAGTACTCTGGTACTCCCATGTCAGGCCACTGCGTGTAGTGATACTGTGTGACCACACGTCCACTGGGTCTTCCTTTCTGGGAGCCCTGGAAAAGTTCAGACAGTTAATAACAGTCAAACACACACACACGCATACACAAACACACACACACACACACACACAGTTCTTAAACAGCAAGTCAGGAGTCATAGCTTGATTTGATGTTGAGGGTCCATAATGAACGAAAAAAAGTAGAGTGTCAATTGTGATCATTAATTTTGTGTCTACTTGGCTATACTATGGTGGCCCATGTTTGGTCAACACTAGTCACACAAAATGTTGCTGGAAAGGTATTTTTTTAGACGTGATTAACATGTAAGTCAGTAGACTTTGAGTAAAGCAAATCATAGTCCTGAATGTGGGTGAGCTCTATTCAACCACTTGAAGGCTGTAAGAACAAAGACGGACAGGTTACCTGAAGAAGAAAGAATTCTTCTCCACAGTGCAACGTAAAGATCCTGCCAGCATTTCTAGGCTGCCAGCCTGTCCTACAAATTTAAGATTTGCTAATCCCCATGATCGTGTGAGTCAATCCTTAAAAATATAAATCTCTCTATCTCTCTATTCTGTTGGTTCTGTTTCTTTGAAGAACCTGAGTACACATGATTCTTCGTGTTTTCTTTCTTTTTCTTGTTTCACTCTCCACTCTTTTTAGTTGAATGTTGGGATCATGTCAGGGTCATCCTATGCAGTTGTCACATAAGATAGGAATTTCTTTTCATGCATCACATTCACTGTAAACATCAGCAACAAAACCAGTCTGGCTCCAAAGCCACAGCGGGCATTTAGAGACTTGAAAGAAACTTTTAGGACTGACGGCAGCTGTGATAAGAAATTTTTTTATTTTTTTTATTTTTTATTTTGATTTTACAGAGTCTCACTCTGTTGCCCAGGCTGGAGTGCAGTGGCATGATCTCAGCTCTCTGCAATCGCGATTCTTGTGCCTCAGCCTCCCGAGTGCGCACCACCACACTCGGCAAATTTTTGGCCTGTTATAAGAATGTTTAATGCCTTTAGTTATATACTTTTTACCTTTTCTTGGTTCTATCACTCGTTCACTTAAAAAATGACCAAATGCATTGTTCACTTCATTATGTCCATCATTTGTTGATTCACCTTTTTTATTTTTGTGTTTCTTAGAGAAAAATTCCTCACAGTGTAATAGGCAAGCACTTGCACACTCTTCTGAGTGACCAGAAAGTTCCCATACTCCTCACTCCCATCGGCAGGCCAGTACTGATCACATTTTCTCTGCAAAAGAAAATGTAGCTGTTACTTCTGTATTTCAAATGCTCTATGTAAAAGTCATTCCCTGAAATCAGTAAAGTTCTGAGATGGTGACAGGAAAGGACTCCTTCACTCTTCTAAAGGTTGTTTGTTTGTTTGTTTGTTTGTTTGTTTATAAGCGATTGAAATTAGTTGTGGAGCAGCCTAGGGATAGAATCTGAGAGTTGAACGAGACCGAGATGAGGTAGCCTAAATTTTCCCCTTTCAGATGAGGCAAGTGAGTCAGAAGATTCAGGTTACAGAGCCGAGACTAAAATCCATGTCCTGTGAATTAAAATCGATTTCACTCTACATTGCTTTTCAATGAGTCACATTTACTTCTCTCACAGTATGAAGAATGCATTTAAAAGGCAGATAGCATGATTTGTAATGAAACTCTTTGACTAACAGTATTAACAGTTTCCCTGTAGCTGTCATATTTACTGGAAAAGAATATCAACTAACTCCCAAAACTTTGGCTCTTTCCTAATGCTGACTCTATTAAAACTAATTTAAAGTACCTCTAATTAGTCTTAATTAGACATAATAGATTGTCTACATACCCTTCCTTTCTCCACGAGGTTTGTTATCATGACAATAACTTCCACGTTATGTTCCCATATCATTCTCCAGAAATCTTCAGCTGTGGATTTCAGTGGGCCTTGGGCAGCAATATAAGCTTTTGGTCTGTTGTAGCCCTGAAGAATTAAATGATAAATGTTTCCTACTAACTGATTTATATGTCATCTTTAACTGTACAATACCTAAGTTTTAAGGTCAACACACTTTTCTATAAAAGAAAACCATAAAAAATAAACTTGCGAAGTTGGAGAAATTTGATGGTACTAAGATAGCTACTCTTGGTTAGAAAATACTCTTGGTTAGGAAGC
Organism: Rhinopithecus bieti; assembly: GCF_001698545.2. Classification (NCBI taxonomy): domain Eukaryota; kingdom Metazoa; phylum Chordata; class Mammalia; order Primates; family Cercopithecidae; genus Rhinopithecus; species Rhinopithecus bieti. Next base: position 689,181 of record NW_016818327.1, read on the forward strand.
AGAAGGATCCCTATCACTTTTGTAAAAAAAAAAAAAAAA
>NW_016818327.1:689597-705239 GCF_001698545.2 Rhinopithecus bieti
AAAAAGAAAAGAAAAGAAAAGCTCTCTTTGCTTTGACATAACTATAATTCTGTGCATTTGCATTCCAAGTGTATTTAATCCATTTGCAGTCTATTTGCTATGCTTAAAATCAAGTCTTTAAAAGCACTGCTTTGAAATGTATTTTAGGCAATGGGCTCAGATGTCCACAGCAGCTAAAAAAGCATCTGGAGTGTAACCTCCTTACTCCAAGGTACTGAGAAGTGCTAATCATTATTAGCAATTCATCACTGTGTCCCAGTTTGTACAAGATGTTTTATGAACATAACATGGATTGGCTGTTTCCCCACCCAAATCTCATCTTAAATTGCAGTTTCCGTAATTCCCGTGTGTTGTGGGAGGAACCAGGTGGAAATAATTGAATTATGAGTGTGGTTTCCCCATGCTGCTCTCATGAGAGTGAGTTCTCATAAGATCTGATGGTTTTAAAAGGGGCTTTCCTCCTTTACTGGGCACTCATTCTCTCTCCTGCCACCCTGTGAAGAGGTGCCTTTCACCATGACTGTAAGTTTCCTGAGACCTCCCTAGCCATGCAGAACTATGAGTCAACTAAACCTCTTTTCTTCATAAATTACCCAGTCTTGGGTATTCCTTCATAGCAGTGTCCTTCATAGACTAATACAGAACGTGAACCTTAATCTTTCATCCACACAAAATGGAAGCATCAACCCTGAGGTGGCCATGAAGAACCTAAAGCTCAGAGGAGTTAAGGGGCTTTCCAAAGTCCCACAGCTAGCCAGTGGCAGAGATGGGATTCAAAATCAGCTCTAACTCCAGATCTCATGTTCATTCTCATGTATATTTCCTCCGCAGGAAGCATGGAACAATTGCCTGTAACAAACCCACTTTATACTTATGTACTCATTTATTTGAATTTAGTGTTCCACACAGTATTAACCTGAAGCCAGCTAGACTGAGAGGTGGGTGTTAGGGAAATAACTGAGTTCCGCTGAGATTCAGGTGATCACAGTGAAAAACCAGTAAGTTAGTGAGTGGTGTACAGTCTCTGGAGAGTCCCAGTAAGTTTCACAAAGCTGGGTATCCTGAAGAATATCCAAAATTATAAAGGTTGATAACTGGATTAATAATCATATTGGCCTTTTAATCATTACTACTATGGACATTTTTTTGTTCATCTGCTAAATGCACATCATTGTGCCAGGAGTTAATGGAAACTTAAAATAAGTATTGGCCCTGCTCTTCACATTTAAAGAGTTAGAAACCTTTCTGAATCTACCTATTCTACCCTGAAGGTACACTCCCATCACGAATTCCTTTCCTCACTCAGGAGACAAACCAAGTAAAATAGCTTGAGTATCATTCAATATGAAATGTTTTAGTCATAGGCTCTCTTAAAAAATTATTTACTGTTAATTTACCATTTTTATTCTCTATCAAATAACATGACATTAAGTACTAGTGTATGTATGTATGGTATTATGGCATAATAATTCAGTCTAATATAATTTCTACAAAATTTTCAATTAAAACATGCTTACATCAACATAATTGGCATTGATGTAATCAGTCAGTTTGCCATCTTTTTCAGCAAGCTGTGCAAGCTTAACCCTGCTATGATCATCTGTAATACAAAAAGAACACATTTCATTGTAGCACAGACTACTTTTCAGCATAATGATCATTCATATTTGCATAATAATTTATTTCATACCATTAAAATCAACGCTATAAATCACTTACTTTAATAGGCTTTGTGGGGATACAGAGACGAGAAAGATAACAAAGACAAATATAAAAAGAATCTCCACCCTCAGGAACATTTCAAAGGTAATAGGTGAAACTAGGGTATATACACAGGTGTCAGGTGAGAGGTGCAATGTAGTAGAGGGATATAAAAATAGAAATTGTTCTGGTTTGAGATAAAAGTTTCTATAGAGGTTGACGTCTGAAGTTGGTCTCTTAGATGGAATTTTAAGGTTGGTTACAAGGGCTGTGAACAGTGGAGAGCTTCTCAAAGAGATGGAAACGTGGTGGTGGGCGGTGGGGTAGGGCTCACAAAGCTAGGGAAGGATGAACAGGAGGCTGATGAAGGAAGAAGAGATAGAGAAGAAAGCCAAAGGTTCCCTAGGAAGTTTATGTGAATAGTTACAGCAAACAGCTCTTTCAGGAGGAGCCTCAAAGAGAAACTGCTTCAAAAGGAGGCAGGAGAACAGCTGGCCAAGCACAGAGGAGATAGATAGCACACTGCCAATTAAAACAGGATGGATGCAAAATCTGGTAATTGATGTATGATATAACTATGGTAATTCAAAGTATGATTATAGGAGTTTAAGATTAAATTCAGTTCTACAGAAAAACTATATTTATTTGGAGAAATAAAGTATTACTTAAAGGAAACATGGTAGTTTCACTGGGAAGATTATTCTTTTCAAGGATGAAGAAGTGAATACAGACCAAAGCATGACAAGTTAAAGAGATACTCTGGGATAGGAAAACTTCTGCGATGGTAACAGGTCATACTGATACAGGAATGTATGTGCAAATAGATGTATGGCAACTGACAGATGGGTCTCAATGTCAGGGTGATCTACTTTTGTAGTTTGGTTTTAATAGTTTTAGAATTTCTGGATTGTTTTTCTTTTCTCTAAAATAGGAAACTTTCCTATCTTGCCTGGATGTTTCAGGGATTAAATGAAATAACTTATTTACAGTGCCAGCCACATAGTAGGTGTTTATCAAATGTTAATCTCTATCCCCTCCTTAATTACCTGATGGGTATATTCTATTTAGCTTGTAGAGGAAAGTCTAATAATTTTATCTCAAGAAAGCAAGTGAGTTTTATGTGTAGGCAGGAAAGACGCAGTTCAGGAAGACAAATATAAAGCCCTCTACTAAAAAATAAAAATTAGTGTAAACTCTGTGGAAACAAAGGCAACATCTATACAAACTATATAAGAGATCATGATAGTAACAGGGAAAAGAGTGCAGCTCCATTCGTTTTCAGAACTAGAATGAAACCAGAATTTAAATAACCTCGTTGGTAATACCACGCTCCTATGAAGCCAGGAAGGGCCACACTACTGAATATATAGAAAAGGTATAAGTAGAATGTTTATTTTTTCATTCGTTTGTTTGTTTGTGGAGTGGGGAGGGAACATGAAGATGAATTTTAGGAGATGAAGGGGAATATAAACAAAAATAATAGGGAATAAATGCAACCAGAAGTGCTGTGAGAAGACAGAAGAAAGACAGTAATTTCATAGAGAAATATTAGGTAAAATTGCACTAATGAAAAAAGCCAGAAAGCTGCTCATTGAAGAGAAAGGGAGACAGAATGGCTAAGAAAACAAAGAGAAAGAAAGAATTAAAAGAAAGAATCCAACTAATTCTTTGTAAGACCCCAGAAAGAATGCCAAGAAAGGGAGGAAACAGGTAAAGGTAGAAGAAAACAGAGAAAGTTGAAAGAAAATGTCATTCGGTTGGTAAATTCACGCAGAAGTAAGCAAATCCTAGATGAAAATAGGACCAAGTCGTATAACGACAAAAACCACAAAGGGAGATGTACAGTACGTGAAAGAAAAAACAAAACAAAGAACTGGATTAAAATTCAGGTTTGTTTTGTTTAAATGAAACAGATGTTATTAATTGTAGAAGGAATTTAAGTCAGAGTGATATAATGCTACATATTATCTAACCTGAGTCTTACTATTCTCTGATAAAAAGGTCCCGAAACAGCCACACTAAGGTCAGCTCTCAGATGACTTCAGGACATTTTTAAAAGGGACCAAAATGGCAATGATATTGAAGTCAGAGCCGGTTTAAAAATATACTTACAGGCAACGATATTTATGTATCGATTCTTGTGCTTGTTGTCTGGATGGTTGGAGCTGTCTGCTGTAATACCTAAGTCAACAGTACAGCTCTGCACTTCCTATAAAAAATTATATGTAAACCATTTTAACACACATTCTTTCAAACAACGTGCCTTAAATTATAATAAGGAAGACAAAACAAACAAAATAATCTAGCAAATGAAATTTTTTAAATGTTACAACTACTTCTTGGCTAAAAGAAAATGCAGTGAAATAATGCCTTACCTGGTAAAACTCTTTCAGTGTCTAATGAGGGAATGAATGCCAAAAAAGTAAAGAAATCAAATTCCACAGCACACGACAAATGAGAAAAAAAAGCGTTCATATTAGGTTTACAATGGAAAACTATGATCATGCAATAAATAACATTTGTCAAATACTAACACAACAGAATGTTTCAAACAGTTGCATGCAAATCAAAATGTCTAATAATTTGGAACTTTAAGATTATGTAAAAGAAAAAATAACATTTTTAAAAGGAGATAGTGACGTCATAATATGATGATTTTAAAAATGCAGATGAGAGGAACCACATATTTCATGATACATTTTGTCATATTAGTCAGATTGGCTAATATCCAAATTTTATTTTATTTGACCGTAGTAGCACTATTTGAAACTCTGAATTAGTGGTATGCTTTTGTTTTATTTTTTGGGGGGGTTATTTTAAAAGTAAACAGCTTCCTATTAGGTGGTTTGTAACAGATTTAGGCTATCAAAACATTAACCATTTCCTAAAAATTTTTAAAGTCATACACACTACCTCATTGTGTAACAAAATTTAGATAGCATAACCCTTTAAATATTTAATTAGATCTTTTTGTTTAAACTTTAATAAGTACAGAAAACTGATTTCTGCCAATTTTTTTAATGAAAAATGAGTTAATACGCCTTCAGAAATATTTTCTAACTATATATATATCAGTTTAGAATTTATAATTATTTAGTATTATATAATAAAATAAAAACCTTATAATTTCTGAGAAAGTCAATAACCCAAATACAAATCTGATTCATCAGCAAATGGCCCAGTCTCTCTCCACATAACCTTTTAAGGCTTCTTTTGCAGCAAGTCATTCTGAACAATTAAAAGCAATTTGATGTATGAACCACTTAAAAGGTATAACACTGTTAGTTACTAAGCTAATTATTCAGTTAATGAAAAATTTTCTTGAATCAGGCAGTGAGTTAAAAGAGATGGAATTAAGAAAAAACTTTTAAAGTGAAAGCATGAGGTTATTTTATTAATTTAATTATTTTGGACTGCTTAATAATATTCAAAATGATTTTATAGTTATGAAAACCATGAATCTGCATATATTGTCAGTGACTTACAAATTGTCTATTTTTTCTTATTTTGTTGGATGTTAGCCTGATAATTTCTATCAGTTAACACTGAAATTAACATTGAGTTAACACTATAGCATGCGTAACCTCTAGTCTATCAAAATAATAAAAAATAATTTGATGTTTTAGACATGTAATTCTTTATATTATTCCACCCTACTTAGCACTGCCTCACACTGCTTTCTTATTCAATGTAGCTATGATTCAGATTTCTTTTAGAATTAAATAAATTGGCTTCTATTATTTTTAAGTTAGTAAAAACATATCATACCTCTCTTTCTTTTGATTTCTTAAAGCTTTCTAATCTATAACATTTTGCCTCCCCAAATAAATCATGATAGGTGTGAGTCCTGGGAAGCAATTGCTGGGTGCAGTGGGGAAAGAAAATCAGGCGAGAGTGGATATTGTGATTAGGCTCACAGTTCAAAGTACTTCAAAGAGGGAGGTCCACAGAGCCACTGGGGTTAGGCAAGAGGGAAGCAAAAATGCAATATGAAAGCTTTCTAGTTGGGAATGGCCAGAGGGGAGGCTGAAGACTGCTTGCCTGCTCACAGCTACAGTGGAAAGGACACGAGTTTTTAAATCACAGGCTTCACTATTTATCAGTTGTTAATTAAGTTCTATGAAGTTTGATTTCATCAAAAATGTGAATAGAAATAATAACACGTAACTCCCAGAGATGGGTGAAAGTTGAATGTGTAAGTACATAGTCCAATGACATATAGGAAGGTGTTCACAAAGGACAGCTTTTGTTTTTGTGGTTTTTATTGTTACCTTTGTGCTTATAGCTCTCTATTTTGAAAAATCTGCTTAGCTGATAGTTCGGTGGGCCACGATAAATTTGCAGTAAATTTCTCTGCCCTTCTATCTAAGAGTATTTTAACAGAATATCATTGGAAAAACTTACTGATTTTGAAGTTCAAATTTTTTTTAGAAATGTGTATTTTCTTGAAAAGATACATTTTTTACCTGGTATAATGAAAGTGTTATCTAAATGCTTTGCATACACTGGTGTACAAATCACAGTTAAGAATTTTTAGGTAATTTGGCTGGAAATCATGTAATTTAGTAGTTTAGTATAATTTATATAATTTAGAAAATTAAAAAGAATCACTGTTATTAATCCAGATTTTAAAAAAGAATATTAAAGATTTGTACTTTATGGAAGAAAATGAACAATTTTTTCTTTTTATTTTTCCATCAGTACAACTTGGCTTTTAAAATAGAAAACCAATTTTCTAAATTATATGGTAACTATAACACATCTCCTAAACACATATGTAATTATGGAACTAACATTCTTACTAGAAATGCAAATGGTTTCACTATCTTTAGGTCAAGAAATAGTCTATTGCTGAATCTTTTAAATATACTATTTTCTATATATTATTTAAAATAGACATATTAAAATCATACCTCAAATTCTTCAGTAAACCCACTACTTGCATGTAAGTCTGCAACATGCTTTGGAAAGTGCTTTATTGGAATTGCTCCAACATCATCTACGTGAATAAAATTTTGTGTTAGAAAGCATAATTTAACAGAAATAAACATACCTATCATTTATAAAGTAGCTTCTGAAACAACTTCAAAGTTCAATTATTTGTATAATTCTAACTAAATCTCAGCATTCAATTGCTAAGCAACAATTGCCAATTTTCTCTACATTTATTATCAATCAAAACCTGTATTTCAGAAATCTGATTTGTTCAGCAATCTCTTTTCCATCTATACCCTAAAGATAAAAGCATTTATTTTCAATGTTAATTTATAAATACCACCATAGCCCCACTCCTTATCAGTGGACTGCATCTTTTGATAGAGAACTTTCTTTAACAAGCCTGGATGTTGCATGTAAATTCTGAGAAAAAATGCAGAAATAATATAGTTTCAATTTTACTGTGGACCAAGCATAATAGTGCAATTTCAGTTTTATAAAACTGTACAATTTAATGTCTTACAGTCAAATAGTTAGATGTTTACATTTGAAAACATTTTTTCCTTCTCTCTATAAATAATAGAAAACATTTATATGTCGAATATTCATTAAGGATAATGTCAAAAGCCTTTGGGACTTTTAATCTGTAAAATTTCAAGAATTCTAACTTGAAAATATGCTATGTAAACAAAGTCATTGGATCTGTTAATTAATTGTGAAGGGGCCAAGTTATTTTAACTGGCTCTGATTTTTTTTTTCTTTTCCTGGAAAGACTTTCTTAGACTGAACATATTACTAGTTCATAGTATGCAATTTTACAAGTGATTTCTCTGACAAGGAAACATCAAACACATTTCACTAGGAACAGTTATTTATATCAACAGATGTTCAGTATTCAGGCCATCTAATATTTTAAAGCTTCAGTTACCAAGAATTTGCTGATAAAAAAAATTGGAATCCATCTGTTCTGTCTCTTAGATGAGTGGATCTGAATACTAAAATTGAATTAGTCAGTCAAGCTTAAGAAACACTAGACAAAGGTGTAATTCAACCTTCACACTTACAGAAGGATCTTGCTTAGAAGAAGCTTTTATAATTAGATAAGAAAACAGAGATGATTTGTCACATGCAAGTCATTAGTCTTAGTAAATGTCCTTCAAACCCCTTGATGTTATCCTGCACAGCTAACCTCCTTTTATAAGTAGACTACCTTTTATTGACAGTCAGATATTTTGGTAATTTCTTTAATTAATTGGTCTGCATGTAAGTGAGATTAACATTCATTTTGCTTTCTGATTTTTACACGAAAACGTGCATATTGAGGTGATCAAGAGGGAATCTTTGAGAGCTGAACAAGTGAAATAAGGAAATGCTCTTGGATCACCACTCTTTTGATTTTCAAAACAGGGGAGCTTGGATCTCCTGGACTAGGTTCTGATTTTGTATTATTTTATTTATTGAAAACAAACCATGGGTTGCACGCGGTGGCTCACGCCTGTAATCCCAGCACTTTGGAAGGTCGAGGTGGGCGGATCACAAGGTCAGGAGATCGAGACTATCCTGGCTAACATGGTGAAACCCCATCTCTACTAAAAATACAAAAAATTAGCCAGGCGTGGTGGCGGGGCCAGAAGTCCCAGCTATTCGGGAGGCTGAGGCAGGAGAATGTCGTGAACCTGGGAGGCGGAGCTTGCAGTGAACCGAGATTGTGCCACTGCACTGCAGCCTGAGCAAAGAGTGAGACTCCCTCTCAAACAAAACAAAACAAAACAAAAAAACCATGTTGCACTTTGAATAAAATTTTGATTAATTTGCATACCCATGCTGACAGAGTATGCAGAAGAGACCTGTTTGGAAGTGAAGGGAATCAAAATGTAACAGATAACTGAGAGCTGTTGGTCTAAAAATTCTAAATAAGTTAATGGACACTGTAGTACTAAAATAACNCATTCTGAACAATTAAAAGCAATTTGATGTATGAACCACTTAAAAGGTATAACACTGTTAGTTACTAAGCTAATTATTCAGTTAATGAAAAATTTTCTTGAATCAGGCAGTGAGTTAAAAGAGATGGAATTAAGAAAAAACTTTTAAAGTGAAAGCATGAGGTTATTTTATTAATTTAATTATTTTGGACTGCTTAATAATATTCAAAATGATTTTATAGTTATGAAAACCATGAATCTGCATATATTGTCAGTGACTTACAAATTGTCTATTTTTTCTTATTTTGTTGGATGTTAGCCTGATAATTTCTATCAGTTAACACTGAAATTAACATTGAGTTAACACTATAGCATGCGTAACCTCTAGTCTATCAAAATAATAAAAAATAATTTGATGTTTTAGACATGTAATTCTTTATATTATTCCACCCTACTTAGCACTGCCTCACACTGCTTTCTTATTCAATGTAGCTATGATTCAGATTTCTTTTAGAATTAAATAAATTGGCTTCTATTATTTTAAGTTAGTAAAACATATCATACCTCTCTTTCTTTTGATTTCTTAAAGCTTTCTAATCTATAACATTTTGCCTCCCCAAATAAATCATGATAGGTGTGAGTCCTGGGAAGCAATTGCTGGGTGCAGTGGGGAAAGAAAATCAGGCGAGAGTGGATATTGTGATTAGGCTCACAGTTCAAAGTACTTCAAAGAGGGAGGTCCACAGAGCCACTGGGGTTAGGCAAGAGGGAAGCAAAATGCAATATGAAAGCTTTCTAGTTGGGAATGGCCAGAGGGGAGGCTGAAGACTGCTTGCCTGCTCACAGCTACAGTGGAAAGGACACGAGTTTTAAATCACAGGCTTCACTATTTATCAGTTGTTAATTAAGTTCTATGAAGTTTGATTTCATCAAAATGTGAATAGAAATAATAACACGTAACTCCCAGAGATGGGTGAAAGTTGAATGTGTAAGTACATAGTCCAATGACATATAGGAAGGTGTTCACAAAGGACAGCTTTTGTTTTGTGGTTTTATTGTTACCTTTGTGCTTATAGCTCTCTATTTTGAAAATCTGCTTAGCTGATAGTTCGGTGGGCCACGATAAATTTGCAGTAAATTTCTCTGCCCTTCTATCTAAGAGTATTTTAACAGAATATCATTGGAAAACTTACTGATTTTGAAGTTCAAATTTTTTTTAGAAATGTGTATTTTCTTGAAAAGATACATTTTTTACCTGGTATAATGAAAGTGTTATCTAAATGCTTTGCATACACTGGTGTACAAATCACAGTTAAGAATTTTAGGTAATTTGGCTGGAAATCATGTAATTTAGTAGTTTAGTATAATTTATATAATTTAGAAAATTAAAAGAATCACTGTTATTAATCCAGATTTTAAAAAAGAATATTAAAGATTTGTACTTTATGGAAGAAAATGAACAATTTTTTCTTTTATTTTCCATCAGTACAACTTGGCTTTTAAAATAGAAAACCAATTTTCTAAATTATATGGTAACTATAACACATCTCCTAAACACATATGTAATTATGGAACTAACATTCTTACTAGAAATGCAAATGGTTTCACTATCTTTAGGTCAAGAAATAGTCTATTGCTGAATCTTTTAAATATACTATTTTCTATATATTATTTAAAATAGACATATTAAAATCATACCTCAAATTCTTCAGTAAACCCACTACTTGCATGTAAGTCTGCAACATGCTTTGGAAAGTGCTTTATTGGAATTGCTCCAACATCATCTACGTGAATAAAATTTTGTGTTAGAAAGCATAATTTAACAGAAATAAACATACCTATCATTTATAAAGTAGCTTCTGAAACAACTTCAAAGTTCAATTATTTGTATAATTCTAACTAAATCTCAGCATTCAATTGCTAAGCAACAATTGCCAATTTTCTCTACATTTATTATCAATCAAAACCTGTATTTCAGAAATCTGATTTGTTCAGCAATCTCTTTTCCATCTATACCCTAAAGATAAAAGCATTTATTTTCAATGTTAATTTATAAATACCACCATAGCCCCACTCCTTATCAGTGGACTGCATCTTTTGATAGAGAACTTTCTTTAACAAGCCTGGATGTTGCATGTAAATTCTGAGAAAAAATGCAGAAATAATATAGTTTCAATTTTACTGTGGACCAAGCATAATAGTGCAATTTCAGTTTTATAAAACTGTACAATTTAATGTCTTACAGTCAAATAGTTAGATGTTTACATTTGAAAACATTTTTTCCTTCTCTCTATAAATAATAGAAAACATTTATATGTCGAATATTCATTAAGGATAATGTCAAAAGCCTTTGGGACTTTTAATCTGTAAAATTTCAAGAATTCTAACTTGAAAATATGCTATGTAAACAAAGTCATTGGATCTGTTAATTAATTGTGAAGGGGCCAAGTTATTTTAACTGGCTCTGATTTTTTTTTTCTTTTCCTGGAAAGACTTTCTTAGACTGAACATATTACTAGTTCATAGTATGCAATTTTACAAGTGATTTCTCTGACAAGGAAACATCAAACACATTTCACTAGGAACAGTTATTTATATCAACAGATGTTCAGTATTCAGGCCATCTAATATTTTAAAGCTTCAGTTACCAAGAATTTGCTGATAAAAAAAATTGGAATCCATCTGTTCTGTCTCTTAGATGAGTGGATCTGAATACTAAAATTGAATTAGTCAGTCAAGCTTAAGAAACACTAGACAAAGGTGTAATTCAACCTTCACACTTACAGAAGGATCTTGCTTAGAAGAAGCTTTTATAATTAGATAAGAAAACAGAGATGATTTGTCACATGCAAGTCATTAGTCTTAGTAAATGTCCTTCAAACCCCTTGATGTTATCCTGCACAGCTAACCTCCTTTTATAAGTAGACTACCTTTTATTGACAGTCAGATATTTTGGTAATTTCTTTAATTAATTGGTCTGCATGTAAGTGAGATTAACATTCATTTTGCTTTCTGATTTTACACGAAAACGTGCATATTGAGGTGATCAAGAGGGAATCTTTGAGAGCTGAACAAGTGAAATAAGGAAATGCTCTTGGATCACCACTCTTTTGATTTTCAAAACAGGGGAGCTTGGATCTCCTGGACTAGGTTCTGATTTTGTATTATTTTATTTATTGAAAACAAACCATGGGTTGCACGCGGTGGCTCACGCCTGTAATCCCAGCACTTTGGAAGGTCGAGGTGGGCGGATCACAAGGTCAGGAGATCGAGACTATCCTGGCTAACATGGTGAAACCCCATCTCTACTAAAATACAAAAAATTAGCCAGGCGTGGTGGCGGGGCCAGAAGTCCCAGCTATTCGGGAGGCTGAGGCAGGAGAATGTCGTGAACCTGGGAGGCGGAGCTTGCAGTGAACCGAGATTGTGCCACTGCACTGCAGCCTGAGCAAAGAGTGAGACTCCCTCTCAAACAAAACAAAACAAAACAAAAAAACCATGTTGCACTTTGAATAAAATTTTGATTAATTTGCATACCCATGCTGACAGAGTATGCAGAAGAGACCTGTTTGGAAGTGAAGGGAATCAAAATGTAACAGATAACTGAGAGCTGTTGGTCTAAAAATTCTAAATAAGTTAATGGACACTGTAGTACTAAAATAACAGTATTTTAATATAAACTAGAAAAACAAATAAAACACTGATGCTTAAAGACACAGACTGGACAAAAGAAGAAAAATAGCAAACACTTGTAATTTCTAAGTTTATAAGGCACAAAAAGAAAATATCATAGTTAAATATATAAATAATATATATCAGATATGATATAAACATATAATAAACATCAACATATAAATGTAAAATATAAATAAAATGTTTGTCTTTTTTTCTGTTTTTTTTTAAGACATCAGATTTCAGAGGAAGCATCATGTAGAACTTGAGCCTCTAGCAATAGAATATGGAGCATCAGTCAGAGAATTTAAAAAGTGCCATCTGTAAAATGGTCCCATAGATGAATTTCTCCTTTTGTATTCCTAGTTTCTTAAGTTCTGTTCCTTTTATTGTCCTCTATCTTCCAGATCACACAATTCTAGACCACTATTTTTTGTTGTCACTTTTCAATCTAAGACATTATAAAATGTCAATTAAATCAGTGGCTTGAATATGCAATATGTTCATGTAGCAAACCTGCACATGCATCCCTTGAATTTATATTAAAAATGACTGGCTATGATTTTACTAATGGATGACTTTATCAAAATGACCCTGGCTACCTTTGAATACTGTTATTCAGATAATTTATGACAAAAATAGCTAAAGTCTTCCCAAATATTCAACTGTTCAACATTCTGAGAGATTATTTCAAGCAACCATACATTCTTTGTTTTCATGGCTTTTCCTACTATTACCATCACAATTTTATAGATCTTTTTTTCTAATGTAGGTTAAAAAAAAAAAGAAAAACCACCTTTTCTCCCATAAGCTCAAGTAATCAGAAAGGAACAAGACTTTATCTTTATTTTTGTCGTTTTTTTCCCCATCCACATTTTCTGCATTGACTTAATCTGACTTTTGTTGCTTGGGTTTCCATGACTTAATCTGACTTTTGTTGCTTGGGTTTCCATTAACATAATGGGAATGAGTAAAAGTCACCATTATTCTTAACTAATATTTTATTGCTATAAATGTTTATGTTTTTAACATAATACACCTGGACAATTATAAATTAATTTTGCAATATCATCTTTATGGTTAAGAATGTTTAAAATTAATGAGGACAGAATATAAACCTGAGTACCTCAAACATGATGTAATAAATATTTGGGGCAACACAAAAATTTACTAACCTACATTATAGCAATTTGCATAGCGTACCAGTAAAAACAAACCTTTCAACATTGTGCTTTTTGTTCAATATCTACCAGCTACTCATGGTCACACTTTAAGCCATTACCTGAAATTGGAAAGATAGGTGTTGGAGGTGTAGATATTACTCTAGGGGATGTACTGTCCTCTAAGTAAAAGTGTGCAGTCTGGAAGCATTTCCTGGAAATAAAAGAAAACAATTTATACTACTAGTTGCTACGGATAATAAGACAACTTCTGAGCTGCTTGAAAATTATGACAGAAATCTCCAGAATTAAAACAAAAGCAGGTATATACCCAGAAGAGGGATTGCTGGATCTACATCCATTTTAACAAATCACAAGATATTAAAATATAAAATTTATCTCAGTTTACCTGCACCAGATGCAGAAGAGCAAGTAGATATCAGGCATGCTAAAAGCACAGATAGAATTTGAAGTTGTAGCTGGGTTCAAAGTACTGAATGATACTTTGCTAATATAGGAAACCTCAATGCCCCACACATTCTTCCATTGTGGCTATAATACCAAAAAATGTCCTGTCATCTTGGATAGAGCCCGAGTTAGAAATAATGTCCAAAGCTATTTTCACTCAATATTTAAAAGACCATGTCCTTCTGAGTATATACAGCTGCTAGCAAAAAGCAACAAGCTATGTAGAAATGAACTATGTAGAAATGAAACTACACAGTGGTAACATTTTGATGAAAAAAGAACGTAGTTTTATGCTGTAATAATGCAGGAGTGACAGAACTTAAATGGGAAAACAATGAGCATACGACCAAAAACAGGGGTGATTTTCTTTCCAACAGATGCTAGCTTTGTTGATGAGGGTTTCGAGAATGAATATATTCAGATTCAATGACAATTATGATCTACAATGTCACCTGAATCTATTTTCATTCGGATAATAACAGTAACATCTGGTAAGAACACACCACAAACTATCGAGAAGAGCAAAGAACCAACTACTGCTATAAACTAATGCCAACCATCTTTAATTTTAAAAAATTGGATCATTAAAACTGCTAATGACACTCTTTGATGTAGGTCATTTAATTTATTTGGAGCAATATTCATGAGTGGTTAAACTGAAACACTTGAGTTCTGTTTGACTGAAAACGCCAATCTCACTTTCCATCTAAACCTTCAAGCTACAAGGCATTTATCCTAATGAGTTTTAATGTAACATTTGTTATTACACAGTGACACACCTAAGTCTTTATTTTTTCTAGTAAATTACTTCCTTTAGATAAAATTCTTGAATGGCTTCTCACTGCAATTAGAATTACATTCAGTTACATTAGCAAGGGCTTTAAGACCTTTTTAAACCCTGACTCTCCTTCACCTCTGAAGAAGCCCAGTCAGTAGTATCTCAGGGCCTTGGCTCTTGCCATTCCCCCGGCTTCCTGCCTCTTCCCATCACTTCTGCATTGGCCCAAATGCCGATCCCTCTGACTCCTCCCTTGACCATGACAGCTAAGTGTCAGGCCATCCCACTAAGTCACTATTCTTTGCCCTTTTGTTTGCTCTGTGGCACATCACTATTTGAAATACTATTATTTATGTTTTTATTTGTTTTCCCTGTTTATAATTGGTCTCTTCTTATCAGAAGGTAAGCCTCACAAGGCAAACATGTCTCAATCATTGCAGTGTTAGTCTTTAGTGCTTGGGAGCATGTGTGTCACGCTATAGGTAACCCCGAAGCATTTCTCTGATGAATGAACTTCTATAAGTAGGAGTAGTGTAAATTTATATAGTTTACTTATAACCTTAATGTCACAAGCAAATAAAAAACTTAAAGCAATGACGTACACAGCAAAATCGGTCATCTGCTGTGGTAGTGTAAGCCTTTGATAAGCACACCTGAGAGAAGATATATTGAGAGAACATAGAAATAGCTTCAAGAGTGAGCAGGTCATGTAAGAGAAAGGTGAGTGGATACAGAAACAAGTGTCAAAGGGACCCTCCTAACTAGGTAAATATCCTGGAAAGTGGAGATTATGGCAGACTGATGAGGAATGAGAGACATGCGGGCCACAGAAACTATCCTACAGAAGGCCCACATGACCAGAATTGAAACCAGATTGTGGCAGAAACTATGGAGAAAGTTTGGCTTATCTGCGCAACTATGAATGGAGCATGTTCTGACATATTGATATGAAAACCCTGGACTTGATACATGCTTTTTTTTTTTTTTTTTTTTTTTTTTTTTT
>NW_016818327.1:707886-710933 GCF_001698545.2 Rhinopithecus bieti
GGCCGGATCTCAGCTCACTGCAAGCTCCGCCTCCCGGGTTTACGCCATTCTCCTGCCTCAGCCTCCCGAGTAGCTGGGACTACAGGCGCCCGCCACCTCGCCCGGCTAATTTTTTTGTATTTTTTAGTAGAGATGGGGTTTCACCAAGTTAGCCAGGATGGGCTCGATCGCCTGACCTCGTGATCCGCCCATCTCGGCCTCCCAAAGTGCTGGGATTACAGGCTTAAGCCACCGCGCCCGGCCTGATACATGCTTTTAAGATCACGGAATTAAAATCCCTTTGATTTCTCCAAAATATAGTTACACAAGCTGGTGAAATGTTTTGAAACATATTTCAACGAATCTTCACATTGCAAAATGCCTTTAAAAAGCTAGTGCAATATCACAGCTGATACAAGAATCCCTCAACAGCATCTCTAACCTATGGTTAAGAAGGTCCAGTCCGAATACCTTCAGTGAGAAGGAGATCACTCGTTTTGAATCCTTCTTATTTGCTAGATTTTTTGTCTTCTACTAACTCAAAACTCATTCCCTTCTAAGTACTCAATGGTACTCAAAGAACAGGTCTTCCTGCTCCACTGTTACAGCTCTAATGGGTTCATATCTATCTTTTACTTTTGCTCATGTATTCTAGTTATATATTTTACAGATATTTAGATTATAATATCCAAGGTTTCTCAATACTTAAACCCTACCTGTCTGTGGTCCTCACCCTGTTAGACTTTTCTTTTGAAGTTTATACTCTAATAATATAACATTGCAGATAAATAAACCTGCCTTTTATCTCCTAACTCAGTATTTACATACTCTGCTTTAAATATACCTCTCCTTCTAACCAAAGTATCTCACTCACCAATATGCCAGGCAAACACTGTCTTCTTTCAAGACAGCTCAGAGGTATCTTCTCTGTGAAATGGGCTTTCATTTCCTAAGTGGCCTTTAGCACCGCAGCTTCTCCTTTTCCACTGCACCTAACCCAAATTTCTATTCACATAAGCCTATATAAAGACTGTTTTGGCCAGGCATGGTGGCTCACGCCTGTAATTCCAGCACTTTGGAAGGCCGAGGCGGGCAGATCACCTGAGGTCGGGAGTTCAAGACCAGCCTGACCAACATGGAGAAACCCTGTCTCTACTAAAAATACAAAAAATGAGCCAGGCGTGGTGGCGCATGCCTGTAATCCCAGCTTCTCAAGAGCTGAGGCAGGAGACTCGCTTAAACCAGGGAGGCGGAGGTTGTGGTGAGCTGAGATCGCACCACTGTACTCCAGCCTGGGCAACAACAGCGAAACTCTCTCTCAAAAAAAAAGAAAAAAAAAGACTGTGTTGAAAAATACACTTAATCAATCTAAGAGCAGTCTTCATTTCCGGGACATTATTTTACATTATTTAAGTATTTTTCCTTAATTGGTGGTTAGTGTAATTATTTTCTAATATATTTGTTTTGTGTTTATATCTTTATTACATTTTTAAAAGATGGGACCATATCTCTTGATTTTATGTAAACCCGACTCTTAATACTGTGCCAGGAGTAGAATAGGTGTTCAAGATTTGTTGAATGATTAGATGGATTTCTAGTAGCAAGTAAATCCCACCAATCACATGTTGTTCAGCTGCATCCTGGATTCTCTTTACCTACCTTAACCTCAAATGGGATAACTTGAAATCTCAAACCATTTTGGAGGGAAATATGAGATATACAGGTAGAGAAGGATGAATGGGTGGCTGGATGGGCAGATGGATCGACAGAGGATGCACCAATAACTATGACTTAATGGGAAGAAGGCAACATCTCATAGACTATAAAATGGTAAATTAAAACATGTTGGCATTGAGGTTGAATATGTTGCTAATGTTCACTGTACTGTGGGTAAATACCAATTCTACTCTTGTCACAAACAAACAAATAAATCTGTAATCAAATCTTTTTTGGTTCTAGAAAATAAGTAGCCCAATAACACTACTTGGCATTAATTTCCCAAAAGGACCTTATAAATAATACCAAAAAGCTTGTAAGTAAAAAAAATTAAGATAGTATAGGCTAAATTATGGATGAAGGTCATTTGCATATTGCTTAGTTATACTTTGTAGTGCAGTTTTATACAGCATGTGACAGTACACTTAAAAGGCAATCTGGTACCAGAAGGCCTCCATTCTGGGTTAGTAGGCATCTTCAGCAACCTTCAAATTTGAGTTTAAGATCAAGAGAGAATTCATATTGCTTTTCTTCTCCCTACCCCCAGCCAAAACAATTGTGTTTATGTGAAGTCCTTTTCTATATTGCTTTTGATCGTGTGCCATTTGGTTGGGTATACCTTTGGTACTTTTCAGGTTCTAACTCTTCAAAAAGCTTTCAAAATTTGCCTTCAAAAAACAAAAAACCTTTTGAAAATCTTCCTTGTTGAAGTCATTTTTGCATCTTAGAAACTTATGGTATGACTCATGTAAATTATACCATAAAACATCTGGAAAATGATTTCAAGGCATATTATTTAATGTATGACAAGATTCAGTATCTGTAGTCCATCTGTTCGGTATAAGCAGTGAATGTTTTCACTTCTATGTGCTAAGTGTTGATAACTACGTCACCTGTAATTATCCATCAGGCGTGATGAAAAAAGTGATGACTGTTTTAAACTTGTAGACAGAGGTCCTATCAATCAATGGTAATCTGATTATTTAATTTACGCCTTTTCATCACAGTCTTTATAATGAAAACCTAGGAATGTGTATTATTCCGTTCCTGGGTCTGGCTACAATCTTTTTGTTTTTTTTTTTTTGAGACGGCCTTTCGCTCTTGTTGCCCAGGCTGGAGTGTAATGGTGCGATCTCCGCTCACGCAACCTCTCCCTCCCAGGTTCAAGTGATTCTCCTGCCTCAGCCTCCCGAGTAGCTAGGATTAAAGTCATGTGACACCATGCCCGGCTAAATATATATATACACACACACACATATATATATATTTATTTTAAAATACATACATATTTTAAAATACATATATATTTACATAAAATCAAGAGAATTATATATATTATATATATTTATATG
>NW_016818327.1:710942-727826 GCF_001698545.2 Rhinopithecus bieti
TATTATATATATTTATATGCATAAATATATATCTCATATATATATATATATCCTCCAAAGTGCTGGGATTACAGGCGTGAGCCACCCACCGTGCCTGGCTGGCTACAGTCTTAAAGATGATCTAGTGAACTTACCCAAATGGTAAACAAGAGAAACCAAGTCCTAGGTGGGTAATTGAAATGCCCAAGGCCATATAGCAAATGCTGGGCATAACTAGGAAAGATAACTGGATTTTCTCACTTTGAATTTGTTCTGTCTTTTGGCTAAAATCTGCTTCCTCTGAAGGTTTATATAAAATATAAGGGGAAAATCTTGAGTTAGGTAAACTAGGCAAAATAGAAGATTTATTATAAAACTTTAGGATTAATATCTCATTAAAAATAGGTTAGAAACATACTTAAATATTTTCTTCTAAGAATTTTATAGTTCTTACACTGACATCTATGGTTCCTTATGAGTTCATTTTTGTGTATAGTGTTAGAAAAAGGTTCAACTTGACTTTCTGTATGTGGATATTCAATATTCAATTGTCCTAGCACTATCTGTTGGAAGGACTATTCTTCGCTCATTGAAAAGTCTTAGGATCCTTTTCTAAAATCCATTGATCGTAAACATAAGATTTCTGGGTTCTCAGTTCGATTCCATTGAACTATATGTCTATTCTCATGGCAGTACCAGATTCTCTTGATTCCTGTAGCTTTTCATTAAAGTTTTGTAACTGGGAAGCATGAGTCCTTTAATTTTGTTAAACACTTAGACAAAAATCTAGGAGTAAATCAACATGGTGCTGGGTTAGGCAATGCCTTCTTAGATATGATACTGAAAGTGCAAGCAATAAGAGAAAAAATAAATGAATTGGGCTTCATCAAAATTAACAACTTTTCCACTTTAAAAAGATACCATCATGAAAGTGAGAAGATAACTCACAGAATGGGAGAAAACAATTGCAAATCAGATATCTGATAAGATCTAGACTTGTATCTAGAATATATAAAAACACACAAGTCGGATTCTCCTCTTTCAGCTTTGGAGGCCCCCTCCCTCTGTCTCTGTACGGGGAGCTTCTTCCTTCTGCCTTCTCCCATCTTTCTTGCCTATTACACTCTCTGCTCCTTAAAACAAACAAACAAAACCACAACTCAATAACAGAAAGACAAATAACCCAATTAAAAAATAGGCAGCAAAGAATTTGAACACATATTTATCCAAAAGATAAACAACTGCCCAACAAGCACACAAAAAAACACTCAACATCATTATGGAAATAGTAGAACACTTTAAAAACCATTGAATCATACATTTTAAAGAGGTGAGTTCGACGATATTTTAATATTACCTAATTAAGCTGTTTAAAAAAGTTTAAATATATAAACTTGGAAAAATTCATAAGGACTACATTACTATTAGCATTGTTATTGGTATGACATTAGATTTTTAAACCTTTTCTCAGGCTGTAGCTTTTACAAAGGTCTAAAATGTTTATATATTGGCTAGTGAAATCATATTATTTACAAATTAGCTTCACTGGAATTTGAATAATTCACATAAACCTTGAAGAATGAACTAAAACTATCATCTTGTGATTCAGCACATAATACCCCTAGTATATTATGTTACCAAAATTTACATATTTTAGTGAATTAACTTCAAACAGTTGTTAGTACGTCAGATACCTAACATTACTTAGCATTTCAAAATAGTTAAGATTGACAGTTTTTATCAGAACATTTAATAGATATAAAACATATACATAAAACCATCAAAGTGATTTTTTTTTTTTTTTTTTTTTTTAGACAGTGTCTTACTTTGTCGCCCAGGCTGGAGTGCAGTGGCATAATCATAGCTCACTGTACCCTTGACTCCTGGGCTCAAGTGATCCTCCAACCTCAGTCTCCTGGGAAGCTAGGAGTATGGCATGCCCTACCATGCCCAGCTAATTTGTTTATTTTTATTTTTTTTGTAGAGATGGAGGTCTCACTGTGTTGCCTGGGCTGGCCTCAAACTGATGGCCTCAAGTGATCTACTTACTTCACCTTTGCCAATTGCTGGGATTACAGGTGTGAGCCACTGTGCCTGGCCAAAATATTCATATATACTTTACACAATTACACTCTGCATTCAAGGTACCTAAAGTGCTATTTGTGAAGAAAAAAGAAATATCTTAGTGAAGGTCAAATTAATATATTTTTGACTGGTGATTTTATCTTTTCCCCATATAATACAGACGAAATGACCCATTACTAATAGAAGATAGAAACCTCTCTAGATTTTAATTTTCCATGAACTATCAAATTGTATTAAATAAGATACTGATTTCCAAATTTTCAGAAAATATACTTGAAATATTAAGTAACAGAAATTAAGAAACTAATTTCAATCTTATAAATCTTCTGACATCTTTATTGGAACTTCATACTAGCACTATTTACTATGAAGCAGAATTAGTCATATTCTCCATCTTATTTTCAACTTTTAACACAGACTCCCATTAATTAAAAAAGTAGTTTGGTAGGGAAAATCAGACTAGATAGAAACCTGTAATCTGAATACACATATCAATGTGGTAAAAAATTTGGTCAACAAGTTCAGTGGGGAATGGGGAGAAAAGCAATATTTATTTTTGTTGAACACACATTTATGGAGTATGTGTTAAGTTCAAAGCACTCTGCTAAGCATGAAATCTTTAGCAAAAAAAAAAAAAAAAAAAAAAACTTTGGCAATTATTGGAATCACTGGGATACAGACTAAAGAAACCAGGTTTGTTTGTTTCTTGTTATGAACGAAATAGACTCCTGAGCCATGTGGGGTAACAAAAGCATGATCTGTTCTCCATAGTGTGCAGTCTACTCTGTTCTAGTAAAGGAAGTCAGATATGAAATACAGTTGATCGTGAAGACGTTCTACCCTAGCCAACCAATGTCCAACTACACGCAACTATTAATACATGCTCCAGGCCTCACTGTGTCCGAAACACCCAATAGCTTTTACTCAAAAGACAGCTCATCTCTACTTCCCGATCGTTGCACCTGCTGTGTCCCTGCCTGGAATGCCCTTTTCCTTTCCTTTCTGACTTCCACAGAGCTTGAGTCCTATATTTTAGTTTACACTTACCCTGAGCATTCTGGCCTACCATGCTTCTTTGTTCTCTGACTACTTTTAGCACTAGATTTCAACTGCTATGCATACACTTTTGTGTAATATTTTATACGGTTTTTTTTTTTTTTTGAGACGGAGTCTCACTCTGTTGCCCAAGCTGGAGTGCAGTGGCGCCATCCCGGCTCACTGCAAGCACCGCCTCCCGGGTTCACGCCATTCTCCTGCCTCAGCCTCCCGAGTAGCTGGGACTACAGGCGCCCATTACCACGCCCGGTTAATTTTTTGTTTTTTCAGTAGAGACGGGGTTTCACTGTGTTAGCCAGGATGGTCTGGATCTCCTGACCTCGTGATCTGCCGGCCTCAGCCTCCCAAAGTGCTGGGATTACAGGCGTGAAGCCACCGCGCCCGGCCTATTTGATACGTTTTTATGACAAATTCTTTCCCCTCAATAAGCATAGATTTCTTCAAATCACTGACTCTTTTTTCATTCATTTGTTCATTTTTGATATTTCCTGATAGTTAACACAATACTAGGTATGTGGGAAACAATCAGTAAAATGGTAAATATTTTAGAATAAACCACAAGAATATATTTTGAGAATGCTGATATAGTTATAGAAAGATGTTGCTAAACAAAAAAAATCATTATGTATCTTCTGAACAAAATTCTCTTTTAAAATAAAAGTATGCTATACTTTATAAAAGTACTATGCTGTGCCCTTTCTTGGTTTACACACGTGATTCCTTATATCATCAAAATCTTTGTTTTCTAACAGACACAGTTATACTGAGCTATGTTCCTAATAAATACACTAATTTGTTGTGTCTTCTGCTTTCCACAGGATGGAAAGCTTATGATTGGTACAATTATTCTTGTCCTTTAAAGGACTTAAGACAGCGTATAAGTTATATTTCATCCCCAAAGCAAATTATAAAGAATCTTAAATGCCTGTGCATCTTAAGATAGTCATTAACTGTATTCTCTAATTATATTTATAGTTTAATTGCTTGATTTTACTTTTATGCACAGGTTATCATTTTT
Organism: Rhinopithecus bieti; assembly: GCF_001698545.2. Lineage (NCBI taxonomy): Eukaryota > Metazoa > Chordata > Mammalia > Primates > Cercopithecidae > Rhinopithecus > Rhinopithecus bieti. Next base: position 715,081 of record NW_016818327.1, read on the forward strand.
ATCAGTATGTACAGTTAATATGCATCTTGTACAAACTCTTCTGTCATTGAAAAACAATTTAGTTACTATACAAAAAATGTTTTCTTAATTTTTGGAATTATAACAACTAATGAGAAGCTTAGACTTTTGTTAAATGCTATGATGATGTCTATTAATTAGAGTAACATGAAAGTACAACTGTCAAAATACTGTGTTAAATAGTAACAGGTAGAAGTTCCTCCATTTTACCTTTAATTGATGTATGAAGACCAATTAACTCTTTCATTATTGTGCCTTTGGATTCACAAATTTACCTTGAATAAATTAATGGCAGCTCTCAAGGAAAATAAATTTTGAATATGCTTTGAAGACCTTTCAGATGAAATATGGGCAAAATCTGAGCTTTATGAATTAAATTTTCCAAAACAAATACTCAACTTACCTCCAGTAGATGAGAATACCCACAAGAACCACTAGACAGATAAAAGTCAGGGCTGACACGATCACAAGGGGTATAACTGCCTTCTTCTCGGATTCCAGCCCCTCAGCTAGACCAATACGAGACTCATGGCTACTATTACTGGCCTCTGTAGTCGGAGAAAATTGAGAGAATTGATATTTAAGGTAAAGGAAAAGTCACAGCATTTTTCAACCGATTAATTGCAACCTTCATTGCTGTTACTTACCTTTAAAATTTTGACTCTTTGATGCAAAGAATATCTACAATTATAAGCCAATTTAATTAAAACAAAGTTGAAAACGTAAGGCAGGGTATTAGACACTGAAGAACTACAACATCCCAGCAGAGATTGGCACCCAGATAGGGGTGCCTTGGCAACAGGTAAGCATAACACTGCCTTGAAAAGCCTTGCTAAATAAAAAGAAAAATCTAAGTAGTGAAATTTAAAAAATACTACTGGTTTAAAATAGAATGGTTAGGAAACACAGCACTACTTACTAAATCACCATATATATTAATTTTCTAAAATAAATTTAAATAGGATTATTTTTAATCCTCCATTAGGTAAATAGTTAGAAGCAATTAATAATTTCATGAAGAAAAAAATCTTGGGATAACTCTTCTTATATTAGGATAACCTTTCAATCCAGCAATCTATTTCAATTTTAAATATAGATTGGTTTTAAATGTTATTTTGAGTGCTCTTCTTATCCATTGTTTTATTCTACAAAAAAAATAAAAATGCAATTTCAGTGAATTGGAGGATTATGTAGATCTAAGAAATTCTTCTGAAATAATGCCAAAGGTAAATAATTAAAAGTCTGAATTTGGTCGTTGAGTTAATTTTAAAAGATGACATATGATTATTTTTGGGACCAGTCAGCTACATTATTGCACTAGCACTTTGAAAATCACTTTAACTAGAGATTACCTTCCAAGTTGTTAAAAAAGAGTTTCAGAACTGTGAGTGTTTGTGGCCAGTAACAATCCTTCCTCTTTGTTTGAGGTGTGTTCAGTGGGAAACCAAGATGATTGAGCATGAGAACGGTTTCTAACATGACAGCATGCTGACAGTGCTACAAAAAGCCCTTATCTTATGATAAGGACTCAAACCACATTTGAGTTTCCCATCAAAATCTACATGCCTTCTTCGGCACTTGGCACTTTTGGTGCTTAAGTAATAGGAGAGAGAGAAACTTTGTTTAACTTTAAGTATTTAAGAAAATTGAGACTAATATAAGTGCACATATATAGCATTACATATATATCTAATTGGAGAGAACTTAAGATTTAAAATAATAGCTTTCTTCCATTGATCAAAGATGGTAGCAGAAAGGGCCAGGAATTTAATCCACTAATAAAGGAAATGTATCATGCTGGACGCGGTGGCCCACGCCTGTAATCCCAGCACTTTGGGAGGCTGAGACGGGCGGATCACTTGAGGTCAGGAGTCCAAGACCAATGTGGCCAACATGGCGAAACCCCATCTCTATTAAAAAAAAGAAAAAATACAAAAATTAGCCAGGTGTGATGGCGCGCGCTTGTAGCCCCAGCTACTTGGGAAACTGAGGCAGGAGAATTGCTTGAACCAGGAGGCAGAGGTTCCAGTGAGCTGAGATCACGCCACTGCACTACAGCCTGGGCAACAGAGTGAGACTCTATCTCAAAATAAATAAATAAACAAACAAACAAATAAATAAATGTATCACAGGAATATAAATGGCACACACATTTCCCAAGATGTTTGTTCTTATAACTATAAATTCATTTACCAGAAAAAATGGAATTCAAAGTTGTGATCGAAAATTATAAAACTGTATAAAAAGTGAAAATGTTGTAAGCCAACTCAGCCCTGAATTGTAGCTAATATTCTTGTGAGAAAAGCCCAAGCCTCCATTTTTAAAAATGTTAATCCTAAGCTCTGGCCATTATTTTGTGGAGACTCATCTAGAATCTTCTAGTCACCTAAATAACCTAATGGTGAATGCAATGAGCATTTCCTTATAAAATTTAGAAAAACATCTTATTTTACGCACGGTTGTCTTCACAGTTTTGTCTATTGTAAATATTGTTACCTAGGTGGAAAGTAAGTGTGTCAGTAATAAATGAAAACATTCACTTAGCAAAGTCCTTGGTACCTCATATAGTACAAATTGTGGTTAAGATTATTATCTATATCAGTTTTTCTTGACGTGTGATCCCCAGAATAGCAGCATCAATATCACCATAACTTAGAAATGCAAATTTTGGGCTTCACTCAAACCACACCAAATCTTCTGAACCAGAAACTCTGTGTGTAAGGGTCAGCAATTTGTGTTTTGACAAGTCCTCCAGTTGATTTTGATCTATGTTAAAGTTTGAGAACCAGTGATGTAGATTAATGCATGCACAAAGTAAGCTTATATAATTATGCAGGTCTTCAATAGCCACAAATTTTCAAAGCAACATGTATATGGATATATATATATATATAATTACATATTTCATTTATATATGTATAGCATACATATATATGAGATATGTCCAATCATATATGTAATATATATAAGATATATAGTGCATTATATATGTAAATACACCATATATACATATTTATATACAGGCACTGTATACACACATGCATACACATGTAGTCTTGTGTATAAACTTTTCTCAAAAGTGCTCTGGGATACTTGATCTTAAATCCTTTAATTAAGGAGTCAGAATGATCAATCTATGGCATGAAACCTAGCTCTTTTACACAAGATGGGATATCATATGAAAGCACAATCAGTTGGTTGCTTTGTGTTTTATAATGAGGAACTAATTGTACTGATTTTGTTTTTATTTATTTGAGACTAAAATATCTGCTTTTATATGGCTCAGTAATATATAGGAGTTACCTGAATTAAAAGATTTAATTTATAGGTAATTAAGAAATAAAAAACCAAGATTAACATTTTAAAATATGTTTTGAGAATAAGATAGTATAATTTTGGTGTTACAATTTAAGCATTACATTTATTTAATTGGTCCCCAACATGAAAGCATAGTCTTTAAGACAGAGACATCAATAACACATTTCCAGGCTCAGTTTTGTATTTACTCATGTGACCTGGATCAAATAATCTAGTATCTTTGGGTCTCAGTGTACTCATTTATAAATTGTGGATACTAACATTTGCCTTATCTATAGTATTTTGAAGAACATATCCTGTAAATTATTCTGCATTCTAGAAATACACCATAAAATTTTAAGTTTCAGAGCTAGCCTGCATGCATTTGATAAAGGGATATATTCAATTATTGGATAAGACAGACTACATATGATTTTATAGATACAGTTTTAAAAATAGGCCAGAATTTTCCCCTAATCTTGTTTGATCTTATTTACTTCACTAATTATGTTACTTGATAATGTTGGATGTCATATTCATATTGTTTTATCCTAATTAGTGGGAGAACATACTCTTGATAATTAAATAAATCTAATTAGTGCACTGAAGAGAAACTCATTAAGCTTTAGTCAATAATTTTAGGTTTAGCATCTCATTATATATATCTTTCTATAATAGTATAGTCTAGCAAGAACATATCAGTGTCACTACCTGGTAAAATAGATAGATGGATTCCTGATATTTTCTTTTAGCATAAATCTAATGAAAATTAAAAAGCAACTACTATAATTGAGAACAGATAAGAGTTCATATATATGACAGCACTAATGACTATAGTGACCTATGGATTCATTATTCATTCTCACATATCAGCATTTAATTGTTTAAAATGCAATGTTAAATAGGTATCAATTCATAATACAGAAAAACTTCTCTATTAAAATGTACGAACTTTTAATTGCTGCTGCACTGAAGAAAAAAATATGCAACTAATTCAAAAGATGAAATAGCAAAGAGGAAAAATATCCTAATGAGACTGATGTCTATGTTCTGCATTGCAAATATTCATTTTTATACAATGAGTGCATTTTGTTACATTAGCCTATCATTTAACTTAATGTTAAGATTTAAATAGTTTCATTATTAAATTTCAAAATACCTTCACATTTAATAAAAGCAAATTATAAAATTCTTATGACCAATTCAATGAAAGTATTAATTTTCTATACTTAATAGAATTGAACTTCCCTCTTCTTTCTATTGGCATTAAAAGCAGACATCCGTATTATATACACTGCACATAATCTGCTCTAAGAAACATCTGGTCAGTAAGCTAATTTGCACAAAATACATTCACAAATGAAATTCATTTCTACAGAAAAATGTTTGGTGTTTTACATCTTGCCATACAATACCTATACATACTGTACATATTAATGCCCATTATTTAACTTAAAAAGGTGTGTAACAGCAGGCATAAAGTAAAATGTATTTTGATGGTTTACACTGCCCTCTTTAGGCAACGTTAAGATAAAGAAAGAAAAAAAATTAAAAATTTTTTAACTTCATCATTAACTCTCAAAACTTAGTAATAAAACTTTAAAAAAAAAAAAAATACAGCTCCCCGGCCTGGCGCGGTGGCTCACGCCTGTAATCCCAGCACTTTGGGAGGCCGAGGCGGACGGGATCACGAGGTCAGGAGATCGAGACCATCCTGGCTAACACGGTGAAAACCCCATCTCTACTAAAAATATAAAAAAATTAGCCAGGCCTCGTGGCAGGCACCTGTAGTCCCAGCTACTCGGGAGGCTGAGGCAGGAGGATGGCGTGAATCCGGGAGGCGTCACTAGACACAGCTTGCAGGGAGCCGAGATCGCGCCACTGCACTCCAGCTGGGGCGACAGAGTGAGACTCTGTCTCAAAGAAAATAAATAAATAAACAAATAATAATAATAATAAAGCTCCCCAAGCTGATATGAATGTGCAAGTTAACTAATTCCTTTCTAAGGGGGTGTGTCAGAGAGAAGTGCTTATGTCACATTACCCTCAGATTTAATAATTCATTTTATAATTAAATAGAATTAGTTTACAACTTATTTTAGAACAAAAGTATGAAAATTAAAATCATCTAAAATAGCATACTCTGATCTTATTTTAAAAGCAGTGTACTAAAATGTATTATGCAAACAGAATTGCCCCCACCCATAAAAGGCATCCTGTAGAGTATGAAATATTGACAATAAATAAAAATTGTTTTGTCTGTTTGGAGAGAAATTAAAACCAAAACGTATGAAACAATTGTTTGAAATAGTAAATAAAATTATACTTTAGAAACTGGAGACTGATTTGTTGAATGTTTTGATTTTAAAAACGATGATGTACCATTTTACTAAATTTCTATCTGTTCATAATTTTTGCTTTACTTTTAGAGCAAGCAAACCACCACACCTCAATCTGTCCTTCTGATCCATAACTAACCTGCCTCTGAAACGTGGAACACTTCTGAGTTCTCGCTAGTAACAGATGGTGTTGGGGACTGTGGGAATCCAGGAGTTATTTCTGAGTCACCTGCTGCCAGGATCCCATCAGCATCTTTTTCATTAGTGTCTGGAAAACTGAAATCTGTGGAAGTCTCATTCTCGTTAAGGCTATCTGAGGTACCTTGCCCTGATCCACTTTCTTCATCACTTGTCAGAACTGCCCATGCTTTAGATTCAGGGCTGAGAGGAAGCAGAGCACTACCAGTCTGAATGTCATTTTCCTCTTTTCCATCATTGTGCTTTTGGGATAGCCCATTTGCTGATGGTGATTTACCAGGACTTCTGTCCACACCAGTTTGACTGTCTGGGGATACACTTGTGACTCTATTATCTTCTTCAGAATTCTCAGATAGTGAATATGAGACTGGATTATTCTGATCCATAAGACTGTTTTCATGGGTGTCTGAATCATTCATTACCTTTTCCTGTGATTCTCTATAGGATGAGCATGACATACACTTATGTATGGATAAGCCATCACTATCTCTGTCATCATCATCATCATCACCATCATCATCATCAGTGTCACCATCTTCACCACCACCCACTAAATCGGCATCAGATCTGGTACTATGACTCAGTTCAGAAGTTGCCTTAGAAGGAAACAGCAACTTGGTTGTGGTTACAGAACCATCTCTGTTGGGAGAAACAGCTGTAATGGCAACATGCCCATTTCCTATAGGAACAGAATGATCAGTAGATACAAATGTATCAGAAGCAACTGTTGGAATACCAGCAAATACCTTATCAGTAACAGAACTTTTGGTGGAGGTTAAAATTTCATCGGAATGTATAAACTTATTTATTAGTGTATTTAATTGTTCATCAATTGATAAAACAGGTGTAGCAAATTCATGCCTTCCTTTTGGGGGATAGGCCTGCTTAATCTCCAAATTGGCCGTTTGGAACAACTCATCATTACTGTACAAAGAAGGTACCACTTGGTGGGAACTTTCACTTTTAAACAAAATTGGTTCATATTTCTCACTTGCATAAGAAATGGTCAAACCTTGAAGTGAAGCAGAGTGCATATGAGAAGTAGGCGACACATCAAAACCTGGTACAGATGTAGAGTGCAGCACGTTTTCACTTGAAGCAGAATTTGATACAATGAGATGCAATATTGTAGAACTAATTTTATCAACCTTGGGGGTTTCAACCAATATTGGATCACTAGACACAGCTGGAAGAACAGTTTTAAGCAAGGTGTCAACATCAGAAGCCTGAAAGGAAGGTTGTAGCAATACTTCAGTACTAAAAGAAGCTGAGGTCTCATAAAATAAGAGTTGAGTTGAAGGAGATAACATTTCACTAGAAGCAGGGTCAGAGGATGCTGGCTCTGAGTTTGCACTAAGCACAGGTTTAAGCGAAGTATCACCAGATGCTTGAAAGACAGTATGTGTAGGTTGAACTGAAAAGTTATTTTCTGGAACTTGACTAATCTCATGATCAAAAACCTTAGTGGTGGTATGAGCAAGGGACCCTGGAAACATGCCCTTGGTGCTAGAAATGGAAACAGAGGTTTCTTGTAAAGATGCATTCAACTTATTTACATTATCATGCATGTTGGGCATGACTGTGCTTTCAGAAGGGTAAACCATCTCATTGAAAGAAAGAATTTGCCATTCAGTCTCATTTCCATATATTATTTCACTTTTAGAAAGCGCCTTATTATCATCACCAAACACAGATGTTGTATGTGTAAATTCAGCTACGGAAACAGGTGAAGAAATGTTAAGGGCTGTTAGCCCATCTGTGTCAGGTAAAAGAAATTCACTATCAGAAGAGTCTCCAGACCATTCCCCATCACCAGAGAGGGCATGAGTAGGCTGCAGTAATGATGCAGTTGGGGTAATTAACGAAGACTTAGGTATTGGTATATGGCTAGGGCCACTAAATAAGGAACCCTGGTATGTTACACCCACAGAATCATGCACAGGTATTGCAGAACTGTAAGAAACAGTGAAGATGTGTTGGGAGCCCTCGTTATTAGACAAGGCATAAGAAGGTTCAGGCCCTGAAGAACGTGCATGCATCATGGCATCACTGCTGGGTGGTTCAACTTGAGAAAACATAAGCGTTTTATAAAGAACACCAGATTCACTACCAAATTCCAGCGTCTCTGAAGCAGCATGAGTAGTGGTCAGATGTGACAGCACATCAGAATACTGAACAAGGCTGGGTTCTAATAGCAAATCACCCCCAGCCACTGGCAGAGAAGCATGCAAGGGCACCTTATCACTCTCGGTAGCTGAAGTAACTTGTGGAAGGATTTGAGAAACTGTATGCAGATGGCGAAACAATTCACTACTGAAGGAAGCAGAGGAAAATGGAAGCAAAGGTGCACCATCATAGGAAGACAGGATGGATTCAAATGACACATCGACACTGGGAAATACAGGCGTAGCATGCAAGGCCGAATCACTACTTGAAGCAGCAGGGGTAGTGTTGAGGATCTGATTGTCAAGCAACAAAGGGGTGACTAGAGGAAAGACTTCACTACTGTAGGAAGGTTGAAGAGGTGTCTCACCATTGTATACCGGTTGGGTTGTCTGCGAGTGTACCACATTGACCGTGGAGACCAAATCTTGTTGTCTGGAGGATGGGGTAAAAGCATGAGGTGTTACCTCAGTTGGGAAGTAGGCAAAAGTAGAATAATGTGGCATTTCCAGATCTGTAACTGAGGGACCCTGTGACATCACCGGGCCTGCAGAAAAGGACTTGGTTGTCTTCTCAGATTCATCAACACGTATCTCAGTGTAATTAGTCTGGAGAAAGCTCTCTCTGCCTGATCCAACATCGGGCTGTGCTGTTACATCTGTAAAGCTAGGAAACCACACATTTCCCTCCACAGAAGGATCCTTTAGTGATTCTTCTGAACCTGATGAAGTTGAATCTTCAGAAGCATTTCTAGCAGATTCTGGTATAAGGACATCGTATGTGATTGTCTCTGGGTTTTCAGAGGAAAATATATACCCTTGGGATATGTTCTCAGAGATGAATGGGATAGCAGAAGTTGCGGGACTGGAGCCTGAAGAATCTTCAGCTCCAGTATCAAGCTTGAAACTGGTCAATAAACTCTCCTCCTCATATTCTGTTATAGAAACTGTATTTAAGGATTCTACAGTCCCCGACAAGTTCATATGTGGAGATCTAAGAACAGTTTTAGAGCCATTATTTAAAGAGGCTGAAGTACCTTCCACAGTGTGAGGTGGCAGTTCAGTCACAGTCTGAGAAGTCAAGGATATATCTTTTTCTGTGGCTAATTTAGTGACTGATTGGGAAGTGGAATTTAAAGATGTGTTGGGAACATCACCCTTTCCAGAGAATTCACTTCCTCTTGTTGGGGATCGGTTAGTCTTGGCTTCATTATATTTCGTCCTTATGCGATTGTAGTGTGTTGTGGTAGAAATCTGGGGTTCCTTTTTCCTGATCTGATTTGTGGCACTGTCTCTACCAGGATTCACAATAGTGTCTTCTTCAACGTCTTTTCCCTCTTCCTCCTCCTTTGAAAAGCAAACAAGATTTAATGAGTCATAAGGAAATAAGAGAAAAAATCTTCATAATATCTTATACTGCCAATCATCACTTGTGGTACCTTGGGAACTTCTTATCCTCATAAAACACCATTCTGTACAATGCATGCTTCTAACCTACAACCTTTATCATCCACTCTCCAGGGAAATAATTAAATGTAATGAAAGCACCTAATTTATGGCTGCCTTTATTTTAATGCTATGGAAAGAAGTGGTTAAACGAATAGATACCACATATTTAAAAGGAAGACACACTGTAGTTATATATTGACAGTGTTATTTAACATGGTATTTATTTTGTTGTTTTTATATTTCTTTATTCATCAGGCATCAAGGTAAATAGCCATTAGCTTACTGTAATAAGAATTGGTGATGAAACTATTTCAAAGACCAAAATAGTTGAACATTCAGAATACTTGATAATATATTTTTAGAACAAATCATAATTTTAAGGTCGTAATAAACGGAAGATTTAGAACTAAAAGAGGTGTTTGGTTTTATTTTCCTTTTTTAAAAAAATATTTTCCACTTAAGACTTAGGCAGATATGTCAAAGGCAACTTGTCAAAATATGATTCTACTCCTAGTTTTTTAATTTTGTGTTTCCCTTAGACTCACCAATCAGGAGGCTGAATCTTCTATGCAATGACCGGGGGAGACTTCTAGTCTTCTGACTAGAAGTCAACCGAGACCTATGCTTTGTCTCTCTCTCTCTCTCTCTCTCTCTCTCTCTCTGTGTGTGTGTGTGTATACATATATACACACACACACACAAAAAAACTGGGCATATTATATCTAACTATATACCTATATACTTAGAAATCTCAATTGTCAAAGTTATCAATTTTTTTTTAAGTTTATGTGGGACATGATTTTGTCAGTATCCTTGTACCAACAACTTGTTAGAATTGTCATTTATTTGATCATCTGTTAGATATTTTAAGGCCATGCTACTTAAAAGGAGAAAAAAATTGCTGAGTACAGCTATTGAGAACTTGACCAATACCAGAAGAAGGAATCTGAATCTTAAGCCACGTGTGCTCATAAGCATGAGTCATACACAGGGAAATCTGCACTGTATGAAACACACGATTCCAAGCTTAATGGTGGCCTCATTATTTATGGTTTAATTATTTGGTTGGTTGTATTTTCTGAAGCATATGTGACAACTCTAAGAAGTTAGTGCACTTGATCTGAATTATATTGCATGCTAAAAATGGCTACTCTCTCAGATTCCCTTGACAAATTTCCTTACAAGTCGTCAGTATTCTTCAAGAAGTTTTACATTCTGTGTGATACCTTGTTCACCAGGACCACCTGAGAGATTTTGCCAAATAATTTCCTAAATAAAATATTCCCATAATCTACAAACCTAAAAACTTCATGCAAAAGGAAATAAGAATAATTTGCCTTGACTTGCTTTTAGGGAAAATTGGTTGGTGCCAATTATCTCTTCTTTCCTTAGAAGTCCTCATAAATATTTGTTTTATAATTTGATCCAGAGTTTTGCTGAGGATCAATATTAAGCTTGGCAGTGTGGAGTTTCTAAACTCTTCCTTGCTTTTGCAAACCTAAATATTTGCCTAGTTTTCTGGTATCACTCCACACTCTTTCCCTCTACCAAAACTCTGTTCAAACCTTCATTTTCCTGTCCTTTCCTCCCATTCTCAGCAGATGGCCTTCCTGTTTACAGGGAAAAGAAGCCATTAGTCAAAAACACACTTCTTCCTAACATTAAAAACAAGTTCCCCTTGCCCCTCCTGTCCTGTTAGAACTAAAGAGTTGTTTTCCTTCCTTTCTAAAGCTAATTCCCACTTCTGTGGTTTAGATCTATTCCCTATCACGAACCTCGGAATTGAACGTAATTGAGTAGTTCAGCCTATTTTGTGTTTCCAATTTGTTTTCTCAAATTCTCAAACAGATCATTATCATCAGCTTAAATCAACTCCGATCTCTCTTATTTAAAGGGAACACAAAGGAAAACCTCTAATTCACCTTCTAGTTATCATTCCACTTCTCATCTCTCCTTCACAGCCAAAGTTCCCCAAAGATATGTCATCTGTTTTCTCTATATGATCTAACAATGTCTCTTGACTTCCACCATACTATTACATTTCTTTCTCTTTGCTTACATTTCCACATAAACATACTTTATCATATCCTCCTATAAGCAATGTAAATTTTCATAAAATTTTTATTATAATATAATGCTACACATCTCTTCTTGTTACATATTTGGGGAAAAAACTATACACACATCAGATACATACGCATTCTATAAACTTTATGAGGTTCAGAACCTCTCAGAACCTGGTGAAGGTGATTAGACCTTCATTAATCCTATCCTACCATATCTTGTTGATCTCTAAAAGGTCACATTGGCTGTGTCAACATTTTAAGAACAACATATCATTCATGCCCTATGATTACTTTATTCATATCTGACTACAAATATTTTAACAAATACTCTTTCCTACAATTTCTTTATGGAATTATTGTGACTCTTTCTTCCACTGTAGTTTCAATCTGTGTCATATGTTATCCTTCACAACTTCATTTAAAAAATTTAGTGTGAATCCATGATCATGCTACAGATACTTTGTCTTGGAAAGTCATACATTTCCATTTGGAGAGGATCTAAGAAATATCCTTCAAACTCTTTTTTTTCTATATTCAGGGATTGAAAGTCATTATGAATACATTCCATGCATTTTCCAGCCTGTCATTCATTCCTGCATGAAGCAAAGGAAGTGAATAGTGGATTGGTTAAGCAGTGTTTTCATCCCATTTCATAATCATGCTCCAGGAAGACACATTATGACACAGGTCTCTTTCGATTTGACAATATATTATTAATACAACAGTTAATTTCAATAGCAAAAACTACCACCAATTTGCCAAGCCAAGCTTACCAATCACTGCTCCTGTATTCTTTATTTTAAATCCCTATCTGTGTATTGGTAGCTGGCTCCCTCCCCCTTGGCAGTGCCAAGGATTCTTCCAGCTCAAAGAATTAGAGCGGCTGTTTCTTTGGGCCCTACTACCATGGGTAAAGCCCCACAAACCAAATAAGCCTAATGTCATAAGAATTCTTTCTTGGCCGGGCGCGGTGGCTCAAGCCTGTAATCCCAGCACTTTGGGAGGCCGAGATGGGCGGATCACGAGGTCAGGAGATCGAAACCATCCTGGCTAACACGGTGAAACCTCATCTCTACTAAAAATACAAAAACCTAGCCGGGCGAGGTGGCGGGCGCCTGTAGTCCCAGCTACTCCGGAGGCTGAGGCAGGAGACTGGCATAAACCCGGGAGGCGGAGCTTGCAGTGAGCTGAGATCCGGCCACTTTACTCCAGCCCGG
>NW_016818327.1:728002-734898 GCF_001698545.2 Rhinopithecus bieti
AAAAAAAAAAGAATTTTTTTTCTTCCTCTTTTTTTTCTAGACTTTAGCCTTCTATCAACAAGTAATGACATTGATTTCCAATTCTACTCTGTCTTCTCAGGTGACTCCTTTCTCAGTGTATTGTATATTCTCATTTTGCTTTCCACAGCCTCTCTCCACCTGTCTCCATTCTGTTCTAGGTGGGTGACTAGAGAATGTGGGTATTCCCTGGGAGGTTCCTTACCTAACTGGTCACCACAGGATGACACTGTCCCATTATAGAGACCACAGCACCTGCTGTGACATTCTCTCTGCATCTTCTCCTTGCCTTCTTGCCTTTCAGGTTTAGATGTAACAACAAGTCTCTCATATCATTAATCCCAAATGTACAATGTACAATGTTTATTTGCATTAAGACTTCCCACACCTATGAATCATCCTTTTTGATTAAATTAACCTCCATGACTCCACTTGAGTGTGGCATCTGTTTCCTATTGGGACCTGGGCTGATGCACTGAGGTTTTTTTTCCCTCCTATCTAGGAACTTTTCTCTGACTACAACAAGTCAGCCTCCTCACACATCTTCACATTCTTCTCTAACAGGAAGATCTGCTTGTGTTTGTCATATATGCAAATGGCGAGACCAGAGGCCCCATGACAGGCATAGCTTTAGGGACCTCTATTGTAGAGTGTATGACAAAAATAAAGATATACCTACATTATGTAAGTGGAATAAGCCAGGAACAGAAAGATAAATACTGTGTGTACTCACTCCTATGTGGAAGCTAAAAAAGTTGATTTCATAGAAGTAGAGTGTAGAATAATGGTTATTAGAAGCTGAGAAATGTAGTGGGGAGGGGGCGACAGGAAGAGATTGGTTAAAGGGTACAAAATTACAGCTAGATAGGAAGAATAAGTTCTAGTGTTCGATAGCACTGTAGGATGACTATAGTTAGCAATAATATATATTTTCAGATAGGTAGAAAAAAAGGATCTCAGATGTTTCCAAAACAGAAAAATGGTAAATGTTTGAGATAAAGGATATGCAAACTACCCTGATTTGATCACTATACACCTCATAAATACGTAGAAGCATATGTTCCTTAAAAAATGGGAAATACTTAAACATTTATATAAAGTCACATGTGTAGCCTATTCACACAGCTACATATACTAAATACAATCTTATAGTTTTATGTAGAAATTTACTAGTAATTAACATTGGAAGATTTTAAATAACTTTTGTAGGCTTATGGTAAAAGTTGCTTTAGTGTTAATGGCAATAGAGAAGAAAAATAACTAAACATGGATCTTGTAACTAAAGTAACTAAGCATGGATCATGAATCATGGTAACGGGAATTACTATGAAAAATAATTGATGGCCGGGCGCGGTGGCTCAAGCCTGTAAACCCAGCACTTTGGGAGGCCGAGACAGGCGGATCATGAGGTCAGCAGATCAAGACCATCCTGGCTAACACGGTGAAACCCCGTCTCTACTAAAAAATACAAAAAAAAAAACTAGCCGGGCGAGATGGCGGGCACCTGTAGTCCCAGCTACTCGGGAGGCTGAGGCAGGAGAATGGCGTGAACCCGGGAGTCAGAGCTTGCAGTGAGCTGAGGTCCGGCCACTGCACTCCAGCCCAGGCGACAGAGCGAGACTCCACCTCAAAAAAAAAAAAAAAGAAAAGAAAATAATTGATCATTCTTTGGTCCTTTCTAAAAAATTTGTGATGTGTAATACATATTATGTGAGATGGAACTTAAACAGAATATCATTTACTACATGGCACCAAATACTGAAAAAAGGGCTTACATCAGTGTGTCAGACCAATTATTTGAATTAACAACTCAGCATAAATATAATATCTTTTTTCTTTTATGATTTAATTCTGTTGATCACTTGTAGGTGTGTGTATGTGTGTGTGTGTATATATATATATATGGAGATATATATATATATACACACATATATATGATGTATATATGCATGTGAACATGTATGTACACATAAAAATAAAGATATTCTTAGCTGAAATCTATACTGTAAAAAGGTAGACTGGTCATTTTGGTAAAATAGTCCCTTGTAAGAGAGACTAGCCATAAAATACATAAAATATCAAGATAGTTTTTACCTATGAAAGACCTAATTGTTATTTATTGCTGGATAACAGCACTAGTTATCACACTTTTATCAGCTCCTACACAATCTATACACATGTACACATTCATACTATCATCAACAATAGCACCTGAACTGAATACATAATTTCAGTTATGATGAAAAGCACATTAGGGCATATGATGAAATATAAAATATATTAAACAATCATTTCCTCTCTATTTAAAAAAAATAAAATAATGTTAAAATTTATAGTCTCAAATATCTGTAAATTTTATCTATAAATAGTATAGACTACTCGTAGTATAAGTGTCTGTTGTCAGCACAATGTCCTTCGAGTAAATGAATATTTATCAAGTTAAATAATAAACAATTTAAATGGGCAATAAAACATATATAGTTTATATTTTGGGCCATATTTATCGTTGATCTATCAACATTGGTTATTTATATATAAACTGTAGCAATATTAAGAACTGGTTAAATATAATTTTAGTTCTTCAGAAAATTTTGACACTAAAAAAAATTCCAGTTTATAGCTGTAGTGCATAGCTATAACTATTTTAAAGTTCATTGTTTTTTTCTTCATCACCATTTATATTTCCTGTTTTTTAGTACTATAAAAATCAAAACATCTTTCAACTTCTTCATAAGAGAATCATGTATATCAATTATGTGACTATCTATATATAAAGCTTAGCAACTAACCCCACAATTAATCATAAAACACAACTTTTATTCATGTGGCAATACCTAACACCTAAGCAACAATTCAAAATAGACCGTTGAATATTAAAACATTTGAATATAAAAATGGCTATGATACCTTGATTATTTCTTCAGTTCCAATTAATTCAGGAAAAGATCAAGTTCTACAAAATTAAAACAAAATTATTAAAGTTTTATTCAACTATTTCAGCCTTTGTGGATTTACCTTTTGGTGAAAGAAAAAATTAAAAGAACCAAAAGTTAATGTCAGCTTTGAAAATATAGACTTTCTCACAATAAAAATTCCAAATTTTAGTTTTCAACATTACTGAACACTACAACACAACACTACATGAGCTTATATGTAACTCTACCCAAATCTTGATCTCTACCTCCCACTCCACTCCCTTCCCCATTCCCCACTCCCCCAAGTCTGACTGAAGCTAAGAACGGAGAGGAGGTCAGTGAAACCGATAAAACTGAGTGTAAAGAAATGCAAATAATTTTTCATCAGTGCAGAGTTACTTTCATCTTGAGCAGGGCTGATAAAAGCATGGCTGGAGAAATGCCAGGGATTTTCTGGAGAATTGGTGGAATTTATTTTCTTATTCAGCTACCTCTTCCTTAAGTTTCTATTTTGACTGAGGAATAAATAATTATCTTTACTCCTCAAATCTGGCCTCATACCTATTTCTATACAGGGTGCTGCAACAGGTAAAATGAAGAGTGTTTTCCAGCAGGTTCCAGAAGAAGAAGAAGAACTAACAGAGTGAATCTTGTGCATTCTCCCCAGGGAAACTCAGCTAATGCTGTTTACTTAAAGAATCTGATGACCAGGATCATTCAAGTCTGTTTGTCCCAACAAATCAGAATCAACACATGAATATCTCAGTGCTAAAACAGGACCTGTCAGAGAATGTCAGGGAAGACTAAGCTGGTTCTTTCTTTTCCTAAGAAGGAATCTAGCCACTCTACCACATTACTACTGAGGGGCCAGAGGAGAATTTTTCTTTAGTCTTGGTCTGAGCTGCCTGGGTCATTAAGAAGACGGTAGACAAAGTAACTGTGAGGTTTGAGCATTATTATAATGATGTTCTTCAAACTCCCATGGCTTTATGGAATCTCAGGCTATCGCCACAATTTATGCTCTGCACTATCCTAATGCTGTTTATGTTCTATGTTTTATGTCCTCAAAGGAAATGTATACTCTATAGAAATTTCAAGGTATAACTGAACCAACATTAAATGTTTATCATACCCAGGTTTGTTTTCCAACACAAAGTTTCTTGAGTTTATTTTTATCAAGACTCCTGGGTACTAATATATTGAAAACTGTAAAATGAGAATTCACGTAAAATCTGTTAAGCATGCCTAGCTCCCAAGAAGATTCAGATAAAGTTAACACTTTTGACAACTTAGCTGTTTCAAAATTACTTAACATAAACAACTTCCTGTAATTTACAAAGGAAAGTACTCACTAGAAACAATCACAATCTTATTTTTAATTATCACTTTTTTTCTTGTTAAAACTAACCATGAAGGACTTTGGAAATTTTATTTTGATCATTAGTGGTCTCCTTCTATTTTTCTTCCTATGAAATCCTTACTTAACCATCTGCTCTTCATGCTCTTTATTTTTTATGTTTCTAAACTAAAGTGATTTCAATCATCTCAAACCCTTGTGTTTTGTAATTGCTATGCAAATTAATGCATGTGAATTTAAAATGAGATACAACTAAACTGTGACAGACAAATGACCTTCCATATGATTTTCTAAAAGCTATGACTAAAGAAGTTCATGCATGTAAAAAATCTTCAAATTAAGCCCATTAGACAATATCTAGTTTTACTGAAAATAATTTGAAGTGTAGCCACACTTTTTCATAGACTTCTGAAATATTTAATGCTCATAATGGCAAATCATAATCAAATACTTGTTAGTGGTACACATACTGTAGGTTTTTCCGCTGTTAAGAGGCTATGGAAAAATTATATCAACTATTTTCCATTTGTTTCAATATGCTTAAGAAGGTGTTTAAAATTTTTTTTAAATGGTCTAACTCCACCTAACTTCATACTTTTAATGGGCAAATATAATTTTCTTATTTAATCGTAATAAGGGTTGAGGAGGGGTATGTATAACTATCACATGGAGGATTTATTTCCTTTTTTCTTCAATATTTTTAGTGTGTATTGCATTCGACTTATTTTTATCATTTTACCAGAGCATCAGCTAACTATAGGGATTATGGTTTCCTTTCAGTAAATTACAATACAGGGTTTTAATCCAATCACATCCCCTACCGAATATTAATGACATACTATAATTGGATTGCTGCTTACTGTAATAAAACCAATACTTTCTCTTTGGGCCTCCTTAGCTCTGGGGCAACTTGTGTGATCCTAGGCAGGTCTCTGAGCCTCCCTTCATTCCTTGGCACTCTTATGAGTGAGCACCCCCACATGTTGGCACATTCATACTGCTGCGTATAAACCCACCTTGAAGGCTCTTTATTCTGGTTTCCAACTGGACTGAGATCATTTGAACTGACTGAAATTCCCAGGAACACTTCAATACCTCTATTTCTTAGAATCCAGAGGTCTTTTGCTGAGTCTCCCCAGAACAATTTTGAAATAAAATAATTTTGAAAGATTGTTTCCATCTTCCTAAAGATTTTGAAGCCATAATTCTGGATCTGTTAATTCAACACCCTGAACTCAAAGTTTAGCTCTGCTGATGGGCACAAGCTCTCATACTGGGTACCCCTAAACCTGCTGCTTTCTCACAAGTAATAACTGATATTTTAGTAACCACTGGTTGGAGTCGGGCACTACTGATATATTAAATAGTTCAAAAATTATACTGATTTATAGAATCCTCTCTCTTCATCAAAATAGACTCCAGAAAGGATATAAAAAGTCTGATAGTGAAGAACTAGCAGTATTTTGTTTTGAGTGAACACTTAAATTCACATTTTGTAATAACTGAACAAAAACTGTTGACTCATTCTGGTTTTGTTTTGGGACACAAGTAATGTTAGATTAAAAAAGCACATTAGGAACACATTAATTTTTTATAACACAAAAAAAGCAACACTGACGTAGGTGAGCAAGCAAGGCTTATTTAATTGTTTGAAGATAAGCCAAGTTTCACAGTGCACAAAATAAAAGCAGTGTAGACCGCAACTGCTTCAAGCTGTAATTCTGCATATAATAATGTAATAACACTAATAGCAAGGATGGTACAGGTACAGTAAGGAAGATGCATGGTGACTTAACAAATTGTTATACAACTGAAACCACACAGTAACAAGAAAACTGTTGATTTAATTCATCATGTATTTAAATCTAACACATATAATTATCAAGGCCCTAAAACATGTACTTAAATAATCCCTCCATAACTGTATGTTAATTAGCTCTATCTTATATGAGATATAAACATAATTAACTTAGCAACAATAAGATAAATATATTTATGAAATTATTTATTCATAAATATAATTCTCTAAGAAGTCTTTTAAAAGAATACACATTTCTTTTAACATTAAAAGGCTCCTTGACAAATTTAAATTAATTTCTGAATGCACTTACACATTTTTTTAATGGCAATTTGAAATAATACTTAACGTGCACTAGTTTATGGTGATACTTTTGTACACAAGTGTAATTAAAAGGTACAAAGAACAATGCAAGCAAATTGTTAATTTAAATGCACAGTTTTATCAAATTTAGGAAGTTAAAGGCACTATTTGGAAGACTGAGTTTTTCTTCAGGGAAACTGATCAAAATATTTGAAATCTAGCCGGGCACGGTGGCTCACGCCTGTAATCCCAGCACTTTGGGAGGCTGAGGCAGGTGGATCACGAGGTCAGGAGTTCGAGACCAGCCTGGCCCACATGGTGAAACCCTGTCTCTACTAAAAATACAAAAATTAGCCAGACATGGTGGTGAGTGCCTGTAATCTCAGCTACTCAGAAGGCTGAGGCAGGAGAATCGTTTGAACCTGGGAGGTGGAGGCTGCAGTGAGCCAAGATTGCACCACTGCACTCCCGCCTGGCTGACAGAGCGAGACTCCACCTCAAAACA
>NW_016818327.1:735206-738293 GCF_001698545.2 Rhinopithecus bieti
CTCTCTCTCTCTCTTTCTCTCTCTCTCTCTCTCTCTCTCTCTGTCTCTCTCTCTCTCTCTCTCTCTCTCTCTCTATATATATATATATATATATGTTTGAAATCTATCAAAGAATGACAGCAGTTATAAACTACCGTCTTCATTTCTTTTTAACAAAAGCAATAAACAATACAATATTTAGTAAACAGTTTATCCTAAATAATAACAGAATAATTAAATAGGCTACATTACAGTTACCAAGCTAATAAAACAGCACGATTAACAGAAACCAAGTGGTATTAATAAAAACCATGAAATAAGCAGCAAACTCAAAAGCCACTTACATCTATATTAGTCACACAAATAATAAAATTCACAAATCTTGTAGGCACCAAACCTGTTTTACCAAGCCACAAGATAGTATTACTGTCAAGACTTTCACTGGGATATATTTACCAAAGAAACAATATATAAGACAATGTAATTTCAATACTGAATTATAAATATGTGGATAAAAATGCCATTGCAGCCTTTCAGATCAGAAAGAATAACTCCTAAGAAATCAATATTTTTTCAATTAAAAAATAGGATAATCCCAAACTTTGGAGGAACAGGCTTTTGATGCAGGAATTTTTGGTAGAAATAATAGGGAATAATTTACCTAAGTCTGTAACCCTTGGCTTTTAAGAGGCATAGCATATCAAGACATCAAATCAAATACCATCTTTTACTAACACAGCATTACTATATAAAATGCCTTAAAAGACTGAGGCATCCATGGAGATTTAATGGTGTATCCAAACAAGCATCTCATTATTACAATGTTCAATAGTGTCCCGGTCCTTTAAATAAATAGAAATTTTAAGTTATAATAATATTTATTATTTAGTACAAATGTGAAAATACAACAAATGATAGAAGAATATTATACTTTGTGCCAATATAAAGTCAGTCTTACAGGATCACTCAGAAATCACTTATGGAGAAAATACATATTTAATCTGTTCCTTTCATATGCAATAAGTTTCTCCAAAAAAGAAAAGACCAAAAAATTCAGAACGTTTAAAGCTTTGGCATAGGGAATAAACTAGGAAACAGTGTAAAAATAAATGGGTAAATGTAGTAATTTTTTGCCAACTCCTGAGAAATTATTTTATGTATGAAATTAGAGTAGCATAATTAAATCAAGGTAACAAAATTGAGTGAATGTGTTCAATATACTTCATACTCAAAATGCATAAATAAGGGTAGAAGAGATTTTTCTATATGCCATATTTCAATCAATTTACATATGATGCTGGTCGACACGATCAAAGTTATATGGCTAAAGGTGTCATTTTCTGGATAGCTCATTGTGGGGAACTTTGGTGAGGGTTGCCATGCAATGGTGTAGTATGATATGGCATAGTTAAAATCATGGTCAGTTATTTTGATACTCACTTTCAGTAAGACTTAGAGCTCACATTCCATTAAAAAACAACCTGATTTTGAAAAACAACGCTAAATAAAAGCAATAAGAAAGACGGTTATACCCAGGCCCCCATGAGGCAGGTCATAAGAAATATTAAATAATGATATTGCCATTATGGTAGTAGTAATATTCATTAGTTGTTAATACCAAGTTGGGAGATACCTTGGCAAGTTTTATAGCCTGTAGTTTGGAATGATGAGTACTACAATATCTGATGCTCTGACATATAGTCTTTAACTTAAAAAGTCAACTAGTAAGAACAGCTATAGTAAGGTGATCAATGAGCAATTACTTTATTTAAGCTCATGTTGGATTAAAGTCCCTGCTACAGCATTTAGACAGCAATGCAAACCGTGCACATCAGTTTTCCTGCCATAGGTAAAACTGAAATAGACTATAATTAATATAATTTGTAACTATTCACTTCCATTAAAATTTGTAAAAGTTTCAATGAATAGGCTCCTAATATGGATGACCAAAGAATATATATATATTTACATATGTATGTATGCAGATATATGTGATTATACATATGTAGAGGTATATATACATATATATACTTCTAGTCTATTATTTAAAACTGCTTATACTAACAAGAGGAAAACTAACTTAATAATTTTAAACTGTCAAATTATAATGGTCAGCATTTGATTCAGTTATTGCATATGCTCTAAGATCAAAATATTTTCCCATATATTTAGAGAAGGTGCATGCAAATAAAACACAAGTAGAAACAACTTTTGCTTGTCTTGTTTTGGGAAAGAGTAAGGGCAATCAACCAAGAGGAAAACACCCCACTCCCTAAAACCAAACTATAAAAGTAGAAAATAGATCTAAGACAAACTCTTGAGATGCTTTGTATAGATATTTGAAAGTACCTCACATGGCCTTAGGATCATGTATATACTTACTACATAATGCTTTGGGGGCTGAAAAAAGGAAATAAATACAAATTAAACCAACTCTTAATTATCCAAAATAACAGTCTCAACATTTACATAGCAATTCTCATTTAATGATCATTACAATATTATAAATATGTTTAGTCGTTCTTATTTTACAAATGGTAAACTCCAATACTAAGGATAAATTTACTTATTGTCCTGCACCAGACCTGCTGAATGAGAAATGGGTCCCATGCCTCAAAAAATTACCTGGCAATCCAGACTTAAGAGAAAATCACTTTGCCTTTTGGCTAAAAGAATATAAAGTTAGAGAGAAAGCATCAATGCATACAGTAATTAAACTAACCTCATTTATTGAGCTAATATGTAGATGTATCTGGCGGTACTTACCAGGATTATCGGTAGGCATGTCGACAATCAGTTGGTCGCTGTATTTTCCATATAAGCCATTAGTGCATATGGCTACTATTTGAAGAACATAACTCATATTGGGTAGCAAATTATTGAGAATAGCACCCTAAAAGAAAGATGTTAGTAATTATACAAATGTTATTCTCATAGGACTACTAATACACTAGGTATCTTTCCTAGAAAACTTTTTCTCACTGGTCCATGGAAAATACTTCTATTTTATTAACCTAAGGAAAAGTTTATGTAATGTTGCTTAGTTAAACTTGTGATATTTGTGAATTATGAAGAACTGGAAAACTAGGCTTTTTTTTTTTTTTTTTT
>NW_016818327.1:740851-759000 GCF_001698545.2 Rhinopithecus bieti
ATTTTTAGCCAGAACTCATCAAATTCATAAATGAGTACCACAAACTAAAAATTAATATTTTAGACAAATAAATGGGGAGCATGTGCAAATAAGGAGCAAAGTGAAGAAGTGAACAACTAACTTATCTCTTTTTCTTGACAATATATATGCAAGAACAGTAATATAATTATCTTCTTCACATAATTATGAAATAAACATATTTATTATCATTTATTTCACAGATCATTGTGTCTCCATATTCTAGGCAACTGAATTAAAAGGTTACTAAAATTTTATCCATTTTGTCCACATGATATGAAACATAATTAACAATGAGTTTTTATTTAAATGCAGGTTCCCAGGACTTGCAGGACTCTAGGTGCCTGAGGCAGAGTCCAGTGTCCTTGAACCTGCAGTAGGGACTTTCTGGACCGACATCCAGATGAAGGTTTTTCGACTACACCCTAATCTATGGCCAACACTTCCCTACCAGAGCAAAGTTTAATACTGACACGCTCAGGCCACAAAAAGAATCTGTACTTATTCGCACGCGCTGGTGGAGGGAGGCAGGGGTGGATCTTTCTGTAAGAAATTTTGTCTTACATCCCCAAAGTTCTGACCCAATCATGACTTCCCAGCTGTTATCTGAAAATTTTTTGGTACAACAAAGAGGACTTGTATGTCCCCTACTCTACTTTCCCTGTGCTGATATAGCATAATGGAAGACACAATATAAAATGTATCAGGGCACTGAGATTCTGGCCCTATTCTACAACTGCAATCTTAAGAAAGGCCACACTAAATGATCTCCAGTTCATAAGTCATATGTATCTACTCTATAATGTTATTGTTGGTAAAGTTATGTTATCCATTTAATTAAATGTAACTTTTGACATAATTTAGTATAGCTTCTAATTTAAAAATTTTTTTTAATTTAAAAATATTCAGCCCACCCCGTCTTCACATAAAGTCTAAAAGTAATGGAAGAAAATAACATACAACCATTTGTAAGTTCTTACCTTGAAAATTAAATTATAATGTTACCATTATATCAGTAAAATAACTGATCATATAGTTACCAAGTCTTGATAGCCATCTGTCAAAAATTCATGCTTGGTTTGGTCCTCTCCGTCCAACTGCTGGTACAAAACTGCAAACTTCTCAATCATGGTATCATAAACTACTCGAGGCCTTTCCCATGTAACAAGAAGGCTGGTATAATTCTCTGGGTCAGCCTGAACATTTTCTGGTTCTGAACTACAAACTTCAGAGAGAAAAAAAGTACAGCTGTTGATAGAACTTAGCCTTGAGGACTTGAATAAATAATACATATTCTATAAAAATTTTATTGTGTTTTATTTCAATATAAAGTAAAAAGTTACACTTTCCCACTGTGGAGATTTTGCTTATTCCATTTCCTATATCTAAAACACTCTTTCCTCCCCTCTTAACTCTATCTGTTCAAATCCCAGCTTTCCATTCTGGAAAGGTCTTGGTCAAATGCTACCTCCTTCATTACACACACTAATCTCTACTGAAGTGATCTCTGTCACTGTCAATCATCTATTTTATCATCATTACTGCATCATTTGCATACTTTCATATTATTTTTTCCTGAATGAATCTTGACTCCTCTAGTGGATTATAAACATAAGAACTATAGCTCTGTAGTTCTATATTGCCTAGAAAATTGTTTTGAATATATTTGGCACAGAGATTCATTTTTAGAAATAAATGAACAAAGAATATCTGCAAGTTCATGGTGACTTAATTTCTCTTGTTTGGTACCTGAAAATCTGTTCAGTTCAGGATGTGGATAATTTCAGTTATGAAAGACATACTATTACTGGAACATTTTGTTCTTAAAGAATCCTTGAACTAATTAAAATTCCCAACCAAAGAAAACCTAAAATTGCCATTTCAGTATTTTCAGATGTGCTGGCAAAATCCCATTTTGTTACCATAAGTAAATTAAGAAAATAATTTTAGGGAATTAAAAGACTTGTTTGTCTCATCTGAAAAAACAGTATTATGAAAAATCATTCAGAGACTTTTTTAAATGAATTCCCATGCTGGGAATCATGCCCCAAATTTAGTCTCATCAGAGAGTGCCCTGGTACTTTCCAAAATGCATTTCTAATGTGATAGTTTGGACTAATTTGGAGGAGAAAAACTATAACATTTTATGGTATTTTACTAATGAAGCAGAGTAATAGATATCTCTTCACAAGCCAGACAGATTTGCAAAGTAGAGGGAGAGAAAGATCTCTCAGGCTGAATATTAATTAATATACATACAGAATCTGGCCTTTGTTTTCAGGTGATACCTGAAGTTACAAAGCCACTCGATGAGAGCATGCGGTAGACTTAGGTAAATCAGTCATCACTGATACAAAAACTGCAAGGACTCAAAAATATGTTAACAACTGCCGCCGATTGTGACCAAAATGCCTTGTCTCTGCTAGTTTGCAGTTCACCTCCTGAACACAGGAGGGCACCCACAACTAACAATTGGTCTTATAAATGGAAACAAATTTTACATATATTTAGTAGTCACAATTTTAGCATATGCACAATATGCTAGCAGTGGTATAGCATATGTACCATATGTACAGTGTGCTAGCAGTGGTACAGAAATGATTTTAAAAATATGAATATGTATATACCTTTTAAATACGTGTATAGCTTTATATCAGTTAGAAATTATTTTTCACTTCAAACCTTTGATGTTATTTTTTGTTTAGGGAGGGCTTAGGTTGGGGTGTTCCTTTAGAAATAAAAGAAAAATTATTTCATTATCAAAAAACACGAATTCAGAATGAGAGAATGTATTTTAATTTAGGTCTATACTACATGTTACTCTACCGAGTGAGACTTCTACCGATGTCCAGCAGATGGCAGAAGACCTTCAAATTGTCTCAAGTGAGCTATTTACGTTTATATCATTGGAGCAACAACCTCCTTCTTGCTTCTAATGAATCCCAAGTTCACTTTCAGAGAAGTTGGCAGTTACTCTGGACAATATCATTTGTAGATTTCGTCCTCGAAAAAGCGATCCCACTTTTTTACAGAATGGGAATTATTTAAAGTGAACTATACTCTTCAAGATGAAACTGTTTTGAAATGCATTAATTTTATGCATATACACAAAGCACAACAATCTCTTGAGAAAAAAATAAAAGGATTCATTGCAAAATATCCAAAGGATATTTCTGCCTAAATAGCAGAAACTACTTTGGTTGGATGTCTATGTTTGTCTCGCCTTAATAGTAACAATCAGTAGATGTGTCAAAATTTATGAATCAACATTAATATAAAGTAGAGCTCCAAAAAGAAAGTTATATTTTCTTGCCCATGGGTTTTCACTTCTTGTAAGAGTTTGTTAGTTATTTGTTTAATAGTTTGAGTTCATATTTTAATTAGAAATGTATTTTTTAAATACTTGTGTTTATTGATAATCAACAATACAGTTGCACGCTATCAAGCTTTAGGTAAATCTTTTCTTTTAGATGTGGAGTCACAGGATCTTATGGTGAAAAAGACATACATACTTTAGAATGTTATTAACAGAAAAGCCTATATTTCTATATGTAGTTTATAATCTTGCCAAAGGGTTTCCTTTCTATAAGATAGAACTGAATCTTTCAAATAACAATTTAGTTAATTCCATATACACTATTTGGTGTTCAAACCATGGAATGACCACAGAAGAAGAGATTAATAGACACTAAATTTTCCAGGTTTTGCATATATTTCCTATTGAAATCAGCTCAATTATCTTTTTTCAATTTTATTATTATTATTATTATTATTATTATTATTATTATTATTATTATTTTAGACAGAGTCGTGCTCTGTCTTCCAGGTTGGAGTGCAGTGGCACAATCTTGGCTCACTGCAAGCTCCTCCTCCCGGGTTCATGCCATTCTCCT
Organism: Rhinopithecus bieti; assembly: GCF_001698545.2. NCBI lineage: Eukaryota > Metazoa > Chordata > Mammalia > Primates > Cercopithecidae > Rhinopithecus > Rhinopithecus bieti. The sequence continues at coordinate 744,763 of NW_016818327.1, forward strand.
GCCTCAGCCCCCCCGAGTAGCTGGGATTACAGGAGTCCGCCACCACATCCAGCTAAATTTTTTTGTATTTTTAGTAGAGACGGGGTTTCACCATATTAGCCAGGATGGTCTCAATCTCCTGAACTCATGATCCTCCCACCTCGGCCTCCCAAAGTGCTGGGATTACAGGCCTGAGACACTGCACTGGGCCAGCCCAATTATCTTATTAGAAGCATATGTACTCTGTAAAGTACGTTTCCTGGATTGAAAATCAGTAATGTTTTTCCAGATGAATATGTACTCAGACATCAAATACAAGCTGCTATAGAGTAAAATAGTAACAAAAATATAATTTTCCTGATCATGAGAAGTTCAAAACCGTCGAAGCTTCATTCCCTCCCTCAGGACTACATCTCACATACTGATTCTTTTCCACATCTACATGTGATCTGGGTCATAGTTACTGATTCTTCAGGAGACACTGGCTGAGAAGAAGAACCTAATTGCTGGTTATTGTGCAGGCTTCTGGCTGTGAGTCTGGGACCCATGTCAAGTCATACAGAGTACAAGTAAATGGTACTGTACTATACATGAACAGTGAGCAAAGAATCCTCACTATAAAGAATGAGAATGCAGTCTCCTTTATCAGGGAGCTATACGTGTTCTTGCTTTAAAAACTTATTTTTAGCATTCCACTCTCATCTGCTTGGTTCTAGGCACTCTAGACATACAGAAGAAGAAGGTAGTGTCTCAGCCTTTAGGATGTCCATTCCTGTGATAGCTTTCAAACACTTAGATTTAGTAAGCTCTCAGATGTAACGAGTGGTTTTAGATTCTAAATTCTGCACTCCGCTGATAGAGGAATGTATAAAAAACTTACAAAAAATTCTGCCATTTAGGCCACATTAGGAAATTCTTTTCAAATTTATACACATTTCCTACTAAAAATGGTATAAGCTTCTTAAGCTTTTAGCTGACACAAAGTCCTGTGCTTTATCATTCATCCTCTCATTACTTAAATGAAGAGTGAACACCTACTACGTAGGAATGGACATGATCTGTGGAACCAGTGCCAAAATATTAATAAGCAAAGCACTGAGTGACATGAGGGAAAAATGAAGAAAAAAAGAAAAAAACAGAGACAGAGAAATATAAATACAAATCCTTGGCTGTGACAAATCTTTGTTAATCAAGAAAGTTGATGCAGATGACCAAGGGGAGATAGGAGATTCCTTCCACTTCTGTTGCTCTCTAGCCTGCCTTGGAAGAAGCACAGTCTGCCCTGAGGGAGAAGGCGCAGTCTTAGCTTCAGGTATTACGAGTAAAATGTGGATTGATACGAAATGGCAGGGAGGTGATTCTTAGGGAGTGGCAGAGAAAATGTCATAATTACCCGAGACTACACTAGGTCTCACTCAGTTATTTCCCACTAATTTGAAGTTCTGTACAGTATAACACAGCTCATGACAAAAGTGTTTCATAAATACATGCTAATAAGTACTCCACTTCCTTACTTGAAGTTTATGACCTTCATTTTTAAAAGTAGTAAGACAATGACTACTGGGAGAAAAGCTGAATGGCTTACAGACCCAGAAGGTAACCAACGAGGTTGTGACTTCTCCTCGGGCAGTAGCAGATCCTAATACAACTGATGTAAACATTTACACAAATGTTGAATGTAATTGGAAAACAGCTATCCCTGTTTTGTACTTCTGAATGATTACATATTCACTTTAGATTAATAGCCAAAACAAGTCTTTTGACTTCTACCTCTTTCACTCAGTCTTTAGGGACAGAGTGACTTCATCAACAGTTCAATTTGTAATACAAAATCTTCTAAGAAGTAAATAACATTCATTTCACTTTTTAAAATACAGTCGCTGTACAGTGTTTACATACATGTAACCTTAACAAATGCTATTAACAACCCACTGACCTTCAAGAAGGTAAGTCTACTAGTGTATAATTCATCATGATGTTTTCAGGAAATTGTAGAAAATTTCTCATAGGTCAAAATGTTATGCTACAAAGACACTCCCTTTATGCTACTCTGACTTGACAACTATTTTATCTTTCATTGTTTTGGTTTTTTTTTTAAGTTTGCATTAAATATATTACAGTGCTAGCAAGTGAGATTTGAAGTGCATCCATAATTCTATTCAACAATTATTTAAAAACACCTTAAACAGGAAAAACTTGAATAGTATGCCATATTCATTGTGATATCTTGGCTTTTTGTCCATACATACACATGACAATGACACTAGTTATGAGTCAGTAGCACATTACATTCAAGGGACTGTACTGCTTTGCAAATTTTAGGTCATTGAAACCTCACCACAACCCTGTAAGGTGATCATTTTTAACTTTTCCATTCTACAGGTGAAGAAACAGACTTGGGGAGGTTAGGTAGGTTGACAATTTTTATACGACTAGTAAGTATTGATGCTGGAATTTAAAATCAAGTCTACTGAACTTTAAAGTCTGTTTTCACCCCTGTGCTTTAGCAGGTCCCTGCTTCTTAGCAGAAAAACCTTGTGAGGTGATAAGAAGGCAACATGAAAGCATCTGATGCCTGGAAGGCATGGATACAGTTGAACTTAATCTACTTCATATTTTTGCTATGTTTGGACTGTTATTCACACATAGTACTCATTATTTTTTATTGGCCGAGCACGATGGCTCACGCCTGTAATCTCAACACTTCGGGAGGTGGAGGCAGGCGGATCACCTGAGGTCAGGAGTTCAAGACCAGTCTGGCCAACATGGTAAAACTCTGTCTCTGCTAGAAATACAAAAATTAGTCAGGTGTGGTAGCACACGCCTGTAGTCCCAGCTACTAGGGAGGCTAAGGCAGGAGAATCGCTCGAACCCAGGAGGTAGAGGCTTCAGTAAGCAGAGATAGAGCCACTGTGCTCAAGCCTGGGTGACAAAGAGAGACTCTGTCAAAAAAAAAAAAAAAAAAAAAAAACAGTTTTCACTAACTCTTTCAAGACCAGATGGTTCTATTAAATTCTGTGATCCTTAGAAGAGCCAGTGTCCATTCCATGATGCCAAAAAGAAATGCCTCCCTAATAAATGGCAGCTCTTCATACAAATGGAAATACAGAGGTTTGAAGTTCTGATAAAATATTCATTAATTCACAAATAATCTATTCAGCGCCTGCTGTGAATGCAAAAAATGAGTAGGGCCTGGTCCTTAACCTTACAGAGTTTATATGAATATATAAATCTCACATGGTTTTGCAATTATTTATAATGTATTTCTAAAACACATTTTCCTACAATGCATTTATTGAGAGCAAGATTTTGACAATTTTTATGCTAGCTTTTACTTCTCCTCCTGGTCAAAATGAAGATATTAGATATTTATAATGACAAAAAATATGTGAACTGAATGTACAAAATTGAGGAACTGATTAAGGTTTAATATATAGTTATAACTATATGATGGAATACAACATAAAAATTAAGAATGATATATTAAAGGTATAATATGAAGTAAAAAAAATCAGTCAACAGACATGTGGTATAGTCTCACTTTTTGTGAAATATAATAACATTTTAAAAAATTTTCAGAGAAAGACTTGGATGGATCTTTACCAAAATCTTCATAATAGTTATCTCGGGGTAGTGTAATTACAGGGTATTTGTATTTTTTTCTGTGTCCTTGTCTATATTTTCTACGCTGTATAAGTTCATGTAGTAAAAATTTATTTTCAGATTGAATTTAATAAAGATCAAAACTGAATATAAGTACAATTCTCAATTCTTATTCTTAAATTCAGTTCCAAAGGAGATAGTATATCCATTGAGAAAAAAACTTTCATAAGAACACAGTATTTCTATGCACAGGACAAATGATAATAAATGTTCTTTGAGTGCAAAGACTCATGATGAAAAAAGCAAGTCCTAGTTTGTGAAGAAAGAAACAACTAATTGCTAAGAGTCTAATCAGATTCATGTCTCCTCTTTTTTCACTGCAAAAATAAAATCAAGTAGCTCACTTCTTTATAATGATTTCAGTAAATGCAGACTGTTATATAATGGGCATCTATAAAAATTATTACCTAATAAATCTTGATATGCTAGGTGTTCATTATTGTTAAGTACAATAATTTTACAGAGGATTAATAGAGTCAAAATGAAGAATGTAAATTATTTAGCTATTTTTTTCAGTCACAGAGGAAACTGTTTCTTAACAATTCTATCATACTGATACTATCTTTTTAAAATTAGAATCTTTCTTTTCCTGGAATGATCTTTAATTTTGAACATGAACTGTACACACAGCTAATACTACTGTACTGTATTCTTCTGAAGGCTTTGTAAATTTTTAATTAATTAAAGGATGTTCAGCAAGAAGAACTTGGCTCCAACTTGTCTGGAAATCTAAAGCCAGTCATTCCTTTTGTGTTTGTTGCCAATAATACATATGCTCTTTTTAACCCCAGAGGCTTAGACATAACTAAGCTTTGGCCAATGTTTTAATTCATTCACTTAATCACCATTCATCAAGGAGTCAGAGAGCTCTTATTACCTGCCAGGTACTTTTTTCAGATGTTACAGGTAATACTGAGATCAATTAGACAGGGATCTACCAAGAAAATAAGGTATGTACATAAACACCCCGAAGCAAGGCAAGAAAGGCAAAGTGCCACAATTGCAGGTCAGGGATTACGACGGTTCAGAAGAAAGAGGAATCACATTCAGTTCTGGGTAATCAGGAAGTCCCTATGCTGCATAAGGGCATATTAATTATTTGACAGTGGTTCGTATTAAAGCCAAAAAAGAATTGACTGAATATGTAACTGTGTGAATGAAACTCATCCAACTAACATGACCTGACTTTTCTATTTCACTGTTATCTCAAAATGATATATTTTGACAATGATTGAAACTTTAAAAACCATAAATGTGCATATTAGTCTATGTAACTAGGAAAACAAAAGTTCTGTTATCATCTCTGATCTCCCCTAGAAGGGGATATGTTTTGGCAAACAAAGGGCCCCTTTCTAAAAATATTTATTTATTTATTTATTTTTACTTCAACTTTTATTTTAGATACAGGGGTACATATGCAGGTTTGTTACATGAGAATTCTAAAAGATGCTGAGGTTTAGAGTACAAATCCCATCACCCAGGTAGAGTTTTTAACTCACCCACCTCTCCACTCTCTTGCAGACCACAGTGTTTACTGTTCCCATGTTTATGTCTATGTGTGATTAATGTTTAACTCCCACTTATAAGTTAGAACATGAGGTATTTGGTTTTCTGTCCCTGCATTAGTTCACTTAGGATTATGACCTCTAGTTCCATCCATCTTGCTGCAAAAAAATATGATTTCATTTTTTATGACTGTGTAGTATTCCATGGTATATATGTACTACATTTTCTTTAATCTACCACTGAGCACACGGGTTGATTCCATATCTTGCTATTGTGACTAGCACAGCAATGAACATATAAGTGCATATGTCACTTCTCAGAAGAAAGCATACAAGTGCTAAGAAACATATGAAAAAATACTCACCATCACTAATCATCAGAGAAATACAAATCAAAATCACAATGAGATACCATCTCACACCATTCAGAATGGCTACTATTAAAAAGCCAACAAACATTGCATCTGGTGAGGGTGCAGAGAAAAGGGAATGCTTATACACTGTTGGTGGGAATATAAATTAATCCAGCCATTGTGGAAAGCAGTCTGAAGATTTCTCAAAGAACTTAAAACAGAGCTACCATTTGACCATTTGACCCAGCAACACCATTACTGGGTATACACCCAAAAGAAAATAAATCATTCTACCAAAAAGGGCCTTTTTTGATGGCTGAGCTCATTAGGATGAGCATGGGTAGGCAAGTTTGAAGGATCTGGGACAAAGCTAATTTTCCTGCCTTAGGAAGACGTGAAGACTTGGGTGCGATGAGGGTAGCAGCTGAGACTCTGTGAGGGGAACTGACAAAACAAGAGGGTCAAACAATCTGAAGGCAAAGACTCTAAGGCCCAGCAAGGGAGACTGCAGAAGAGATGTGTTTCTGCTAACATAATTTTAAAATAAAAACTGATGGCCATAAAGACACAAAACTTCAGTAAAAACTGGGAACGACTTTTCAGCACTTTTATTTATCCTAAGGATATACAATATAAGGGAATAATACTTTCTAAGCAATATTGTCTAAGCTGTAGACAGATATTTTGATGAAATGCTGAGTTTTGTAGCCTCTCCCCATCACGCCACAAATATTCAGTCAAAAATACAAACATAACAAAGTAGTTGGTGTGACTGGATTTTCTTGAGGAAGCTGGGGAAGGCACACATACAGGATAAGTACACAACAAAAACAGCATGTAGATGTGCATTTTACTGTAAAGCTTTCTAGTTTTCCTTAAGTATTGCATATTTAAGTCCCTTCAATTTAAATGAGTCTGTTTTGAGTTATTGTTTTTCTAGTTAGTTCTGCCATTTATTTTGGAACCAAACCACAGACAAATAGGTGATAAATAACTTATTATTACTATGGCAGTCATAATAGTGTTGCAGCAGGGATGTAAAATTCTGTGACAATATACACACATAGTCTAAAGGAATAAAATCGATTCCCATAAGCTCCGTTCAAGAAAATCACTTTCCTTACTTTATAGGTCCTATTCTATATTTACAGAACCCAAAACACCAAGTAGTTTAGAAAGTGTTGTTTCTGTGTTTGACCTTAGGATAAACAAAACACTCAAAATCCATTACTATTTTTTTGAAGTTTCGTGTCTTTAAAGTCATCAGTTTTTTATGTAAGCAGAAATTATGTTCCGGTATAAACGTAAAGTACAGTGGATAGAACTTTGCAAAGCTTTAGATTCAGGGAGAGTTAGGTTCAAATACTGACTCCATTCCTTTCTAGTTGTGTAAACTTGGGCAAACCATTTAATATTAGCTTCCCAAACTGTAAAATGAAGACAATGAGGCCAACTTCATAAGAGTGATGTGAGGTCTAAGTTAAATATTGTCTGGTTCCAATGCCTGGTAGAGTCACACAACACACAGTAGCTATTACTGTTTTTGTTATTATAGATTATTACTTTGGACCTTTAACACTTAACTGTGAAAACAATGTTCTACATTAAATCAGAATTATACACAGGTTTACACATTAAACAGTGCAGGAAGCACCCATCAAGCATAACTTGCTATATTTTTATTATGTGGAAATGGAGTCTTTCAGCCATGCAGTGAATATTTAGTGAATGAGAGCTTTACTTTAGTTTGGCCATGGAGATAAAGAGATAAAAGACTTATTTACTTCCATTATGGGGTTCAGAGATTGCTGGCAGAGACAAATAAGTAAATAGACAATTACCAAAATATGGCAACTGCTATGAAGTCTGGAGAGGCTGAGCACATCGTACAACATTCAGAGGAGCACCATTCACAATCTATGAGTCTGGTGTTTCCTTGAGTGTGCAGTCCTGTGGCCATTGCCAGGGCTAGACTTAGGTGGACAGAAGTAGAGTCAGAGATGGCCTCCTAGTGGATGCAATGCTCAACTTGAGTCTTGAAGAATGAGGAGGCAGGGAAATGAAGACAGGGGAGAGGAACATGCCATCAATGGGGAAGCCAAATGTATAAATGCAACCTGGAAGAATGTAGTCTTCATCTTCAGGGAACTTCATGTAGCTCAATGTAAGGGAAGGATGCTAGTTGGGGAGGCTTGAGCACTAAGAGTGGTAAACCTACACAGAGCCTATCGTGCAACAACAAACAGTTTGAATTTTATTCCAAAAGTGATGCAGAGCCAATGAAGGGTTTTAATAAAATAGAACTGATAAAACTATGTGACCAAAAAAGCCCATTTTTTTAAATTTATAATTTGGTCTATTATATTTAAGAAGAGGGGATGATTAAATCCACTTTCTTTTTTCTAACCAATTGTCTATTTTTGACTGGACAGTATGCTATAATATTTAGTACTGATGGTAATATAATTAAATTTCCTCATTTTGGGGCACTTTAATTTAAAATTTGGTGTCACAGTAAATATAGCTATTCATCACTGCTGTCTTGAGTTCTATTTTTTTGTTAAAGGATAAACGATTCTTGGAAATATCACATTAAAACAATAAAAGCTTGTTGTTTTAATGCTTAATGTTCAAAAGCAGATGTTTATTAAACTAATATTATACATGGTAAAAAAAATCATTGAATTCATTGCAGGACTGATATCAAAGAGGTCCATCTACTTGGAAAGGTTAGAAGTCCCTAGTGCAAAGGTCACTTCAACGACTTCTTTAATGAACAAGTGAGAATCTCAGTAAAAACTGGAAAGGAAAATTTCAGCAGATGTATCTGATTGTGTTCTCTGGACATTTAAAAATGCTTTTAACTACTGAGTCAGCTTCAAAAAAAAAACAGACGGCACTCCAGAGACACCCCTCTGGTGTCATTTCCCTTGGCTGTACCTCACAAGAGCAAATTTCTTTTCCTCCAAAGAAAGAAACTGGGAAGAAGATTCACTTCTTATTCATTAATAACTCAGTGCATTTATTTTCAGTACCGATTAGGTGCTAGGCTCCTTCTTGGGGGGTGCCAACACAAAGATGAGCACTTTAAAACCCAATACTGTGTCAAGACTCAGTTCAAATGCGGTTCTTCCATGAAGGTTTCCTGATCATCCCAACCAGAAACGATCTCCCAAGCTCTGAACACCTCAGCCTCTTATCCATTCCTTTCTCATACCTCTTAGACCAGGCAAATACCAGAAAGTGAACTTGGAAGTGTGTATTTTGCTTTGCTACTTATTACTGTGCATTCTTGAAAAATATTTTCCTTATTAAATCTCAATTTTTCCCATCTGTAAAATGGGGCCATTCTTAAGGGAAGAATAGATTTTTTAGTTGCCATTTTATAGATGTGGTATCTGATAGTCAGAAAATTAGACAGCTTACCTAAAGCTACAAAATTAATAATTAAAACATTTCTAAAGCTCCAACCCCTCTATATTTGTCATTTTACCAAAATTACCTCCTATAACATTGCATCTATGACAGTTGTAGAAGATTATATTTAAATACATACCTGCTTCATGAATCTCTTCCTTTCCAGTGTATGAGGAAAACACCTGTCTAGAGAACTTGTACTGTTGCTCTCGAAAATTGTTTTGTAAGTAGTCCATCAGCATGACATAACCAGATTGTTGCATTGTAAGAACTTCACAAAAAACAGCCAACTGAAAAAAAGATCAAATAATTTAACATATCTGCTTCAAAGGCATTGGTAAATGCTTTAAAACAGATATTTTATAGCAAAGTTAGAACATAATGTTTTTTAAATGGCTTTGAATTACTTGATTTGTTTGAATTTCTAAGATTACCTGGTTTTCGGAGATGCTAACTGTATCTTTAAAAACAATCCAATCAACTGTGTCTGTGCAGGGAGGAGATGTCAATGAGCCATTGTAAACGTAATACTTGTCAGTTGAGTTTGGCAGAAGGTTCAACAGTATGAATGGATCTAAGGCAGCCTGCTTTCCTAAAAAGGAATAATACACATCTCAGCTGGAATCTCAACACTGGAACTTAGCTGTTCAAAGCTTCTATGAAGCAGAGACACATGCTTTATTATGTATTTAATCAAAACTGAGATTTTGAAACATTTTAGATATATTTTTAAATGGTAATAAAGCTGCCATGCCCCAAATTGTATTACACATGTCACTATACAGTGTTAGATGCCTTATCTTTACACTATCAAGATGGGGAACAGAATATTTTACATATAAAAATACTCAGAAATCATATGATCATCTCAACAGATAGTTACATCACTTCATAAGACTCAATGCCAGTTCATGGAAAACAAAAACAAAACCTTATTCTGGTGAAGATGATCATCAAAGCCTGCACTAGTCATCATATTTAAGAATGACTTATTGGAAGTGTTTCCCCTAGAGATCAAGAATGACGCCAGGATGTCCTGCCATTACCACTTCTATTTAACATTGAACTGGAAGATTGAGCCAGTGCAATAAAGAAAAAAGAAACAAAAATCTTAAGATTGTATAGGAAAAAATAATACCATCACAATGTACAAATAACATGATTGTGCATTTAAAACATTGAAAATTATTTACAGGCCGGGCATGGTGGCTCACGCCTGCAAAAAGGCCAAGGTGGGTGGATCACAAGGTCAGGAGTTCGAGACCATCCTGGCTAATACGGTGAAACCCCATCTCTACTAAAAATACAAAAAATTTGCAGCACACCAACATGGCACAAGTATACATATGTAACAAACCTGCATGTTATGCACATGTACCCTAGAACTTAAAGTATAATAAAAAAAAAAATTAGCTGGACATGTTGGCACACGCCTGTAGTTCCAGCTACTCAGGAGGCTGACGCAAGAGAATCGCTTGAACCAGGAGGCGGAGGTTGCAGTGAGCCAAGATCGCGCCACTGCACTCCAGCCTGGGTGACAAAGTGAGACTCCATTTCAAAAAATAAAAAAATAAGGAAAGAAAGGAAGAAAGGAAGAAAGGAAGGAGGGAAGGAAGGAAGGAAGGAAGGAAGGAAGGAAGGAAGGAAGGAAGGAAGAGAAATACTTCTTTACAAAGTATGAGAAATAATAAGTGAAATTTGCAAAGTCCCTGCACATAGACCAATATACAAAAATCAATTGTATTTTTGTGTACCAGCATCAAACAACAGAAAATAAAATTTAAAGTAATATGATTTAAAATAGCAAAACATTATCAAATACAAATAAATCTAACAAATAATGTGTAGAACATCTACACTGAAAATTACAAAACACTCTTGAGAGAATTAAATAAATATTAAAATGGTAGAAAGACCATGTTCATGGGTTGGAAGAGTCAGTATTGTGAAGGTATTGATTTTCCCCAAATCGATTCATGCATTCAATGAAATCCTAATCAAAATCCCAGAAGGTTGTGTGTGTAATTGACATACTGATTCTAAAATTTCAATAAAAATCCAAGAAAAAGTTAAGACAATCTTGAAAAACAATAAAGCTGGAGAACTTTCCACTAGTAGATAGGAAGATCTATCATACTGTTACATATAATGCTGTAGAAATTATGACAGTGATGCATTTGTGCAAAGATAGATGAAGAGAACAATGGAAGAGAAAATAAAAGAGAAAAATATGATCATTTGATCTATGATAGAAAAATCATTATGGAATGTGGAATGGATGGTCTTTCCAATAAACAGTACTATATCAATTGAATATCCTCATGGAAAAAAGTGAATCTCGATTCACTACTTCACATCATAAGCACATATCACTTCTAAACTGATTGCAGATTTAAATGAACATATTAATAATTCTTTTAAATGAAAACATTTAAAAAAACTATCATCATAACCTAATGGTAGGTTGAGGTTTCTGAAATGGCACACAAAAAATATTACTCATAAAAAGAAATATGAGAAAGTTTAGTATATGGCAATCAAGATCTATTCATCAATAATCATTAAGAGAGTTGAAAGTCAAAGAGTGGAAAAAAATATTTTTGATATAATATGCACATATGTGTTTGTGTGTGTACACAGACACACTAATAAATATTGATTTATTCTTATATATAAACTTGTATACGGATTATAGAATTTCTATCCAAAAACTGGTAGAGTTTTCCTAAGTGGGCCATCTGGCCTTCAAACCCTGAAACAATCCAAATATGTGTGTCTCCTTGAATAGTCTCATTTGTATCTCTCCAATAGCACTAATCAATAGCAATACCTTGGTCATTTAGCTATTTGTGAACCAGCCCTCACTCCTGCAGGCAGCAATCTATTTACCAGTGAGATCTGTGTCTAATTTGCTTTCCTATCTCCTGAACTACCCAGCCCAGTGCAAGTCCTCTGCCCTCTCTACAAGATTGAGGCCATTAAGAAACAGTCCCTGAAGCCAGTCAGTGTAGTCTAAGTGAGGTGGCAGAATGTAGAGCAGTGGTGTTAATCCTTATGTGTATAATCCATGGAGTTTTAGAAAAATACCAATGCCTCAGACCCCACTCTAGACCATTTGAATTAAGATCTCTAGTGGTCAGGCCTGGGCATCTAGATTTTATAAAGCATCCCAAGGTGATGCAAACATGCATACTACTGTAGAAAATCCCAAGTAAAGTGAAGCCTTTTGAAGATTTTAGTCTTTCTTAACCACTCTTTCCATATTAGAACATGAAATGACTAGACTATCTGATCTTAAAAGTCTATTCCAGCTCTAAACTCTATGAAGACTGAACATATTCAGAAAGCCTCAAAGAAAAAAAGTTATTTAAAAGTTAAATTAGTAAATGTTAACTTTTCTGTAACGCAGAAAATTCTGAAGGAAAAGGGAGTACTGTTACTAACTAAAGTTAGAGACAACTGCTTCAGTCTGAATTAACAACTGAATCTTAGAAACAAAAACCTTTTCTTTTCTTTCTTTTTTTTTTTTTTGAGACGGTTGTCTCGCTGTCTCTCAGGCTGGAGTGCAGTGGCGCGATCTCGGCTCACTGCAAGCTCCACCTCCCGGGTTCACGCCATTCTCCCGCTTCAGCCTCCTAAGTAGCTGGGACTACAGGTGCCCACCACCATGCCCGGCTAATTTTTGTATTTTTAGTAGAGACGGGGTTTCACCGTATTAGCCTGGATGATCTCGATCTCCTGATCTCGTGGTCCCCCAGCTTTGGCCTCCCAAAGTGCTGGGATTACAGGCGCGAGCCACTGTGCCAGGCCAAAAACCTTTTCTTAACTGAATTGATAGTCATGTCAATATGGCCTACATGTAGTTTTAATCCATTAGAAAGTTCAAGTTTTGTTTGATTTAATGGATTCATTAGTAACTTCTAAAAGTACGTTCTCCTCTTCTCCAATGTCAACATAACATGATCAGAATTCAGATTAGATTCAAGTTCTCAGGAACTGAGAAGAATATTTATTTTTAACATGTGAATGTTTTTTAGATTTATGTTTTCAATAATAGAAAATTGTTGTAGTTAAATTACCTCCTTAACCGACAAGTGGACTGTAATTGTTCCTTTTCCCACTGAAGACTAAATTTATCTTACAAATATTTCATGAAAAATGTGTGTGTTGAGAATAGTAATTAGGTAAGGAGCCAGACATTGACTCATGGCTAAATTAGGTGGAAATAAATTGACTACAGGAGAGCCAGGGGCCAGGAAGGGAAAGCAGAGGTGAGACCTAAGTAAGGAGAATGAGATACAGAATTTTCCTATTATTGGGAAAGAAATCAAAGGGGAAAAAAGTTAAAAAGAAGCAAAAGAATCAGAATAAGTTTTTTAAAATTTTCCTCTCCCTATCCCCAATGAGGACTCCATTCTTGCTGCCTCTGAACCTCAATAGCAGTCACCTAGTCTGTCTTACAGACATGGTAACTAGATATCACAAGATTCTTAAATTACAGAGTGCTTTTCCATTACATTTTCTTCTAACGAAATTTCATACAGTGTGTTTCCTTTGTTTGTGTTTGTGGTTTTCATTTTGTTTTGCTGGTTTGAGAAAAAAACACCTGCTTCATTCAAGTAACCTCACTATTGTTAACACAAGAGAGAAGCCCAACAGAGCCAATGCTGCTCTATTTGGGGTCAGTCATTCATTTATGCAATCATTATTTGCTTGAACATACAATGATGATCAAGCCAACCAACTAATCAGATCTTCCATGAGAAGGCCAACAATGGAAGAAAAAAAGATGGGGAGGAACAAAGATGAAGAAACCACAATGGGGCCAAGCACTAGAGAAAGGCTGGTAACTACATAAAACCAACTCCTATTACTTAGGACAGTGATATTTAGCATGGGGCCACACCAACGCCTATGAGAACTTTTCAGTATAGAAATGTCTGGGCTGAATTTGTGATTAAGAAAGCACTATAAATCATTCTGATGAGACTTCCCATCAGATAATCACTGATGATGTTACCTGGGATGTGTCTCTTCCCTGTAACTCGAAAGATTGCAACTAACGTCTTTTGTGGCTCTGCTTGGAAAATATTAATTCATTATCTCAGTATTGCTGCAACCTCATGCTCTCTCTCCACTCCATGGATAGAATAATGCCTAACCTAGAGTAGGTATGGTGGATGGGAAGGAAAGAAAGAAAGAGGGGTTGAGGGGAGGAATGAAAAATGGGCTTTGTCCTTTAGAGAGGAAACAGGAAATGAGCAACCAGCCCACAGCATAAGAAGATAGATCTTATAAGCTGAATAATGGTTAAAAAGGTG
>NW_016818327.1:761945-786636 GCF_001698545.2 Rhinopithecus bieti
CTCCAGCCCGGGCGACAGAGTGAGACTCAGTCTCAAAAAAAAAAAAAAAAAAGAAAGAAAGAAAGAAAAGGGGTTTTTTTTTTTTTAAATAACTTACATTATATGGTGAATACAGGGCCAAATTTGGGGGTGTAGCTGTGGTTCCAGAGTCACTGCCTAAAGACAAGTCCCACCTTTGATCCTCAAGGTTGCCAGCAGCAAAGCCTGAAGGCCAATATGGGTAAGCCTTCAGTTTATTGGGCAGTAGGGGATTTTCTAGAGTCAGAAATAAGACTGGATTTAATTCAAGAACTCTCAAAATGGAAACGTTTGACTTTAGAAAGACTTTACTTATTTGGTTTGGATCGTTGTCCTTGCTGAGTATATTGAAATACTAAGTATCCAGATGAATGAGTTGATAGGCATGAAGGATTTTAGTTTTTGGTAAATTAGGAAGTTGGTGCACAAATAGTGGTGATGTGGTTTAGCTCTGTGTCCCTGCCCAAATCTCATCTTGAATTGTAATCCAAATTGTAATCCCCATGTGTTGAGGAGGGACCAAGTGGGAAGTGATTGGATCATGGGGGCAGTTTCCCCCATACTGTTCTCATGACAGTGAGTGAGTTCTCACGAGATTTGATGGCTTCATAAGTGTTTCGCAGTTTCTCCTTTGCTCGCACTCTCATTCTCTCTCTCCTGCTGCCATGTGACACATTCCTTGCTTACCCTTTGCTTTCCACCATGATTGTAAGATTCCTGAGGCCTCTTCATCCACACAGAACTGTGAGTCAATTCAATCTCTTTCTCTTACAAATCACTTACTCTCAAGTAGTATCGCTTTAGCAATGTGAAAATGGACTAATACAAGTGAGGTAGACAGAGAGAGGGTAAAGGACTAGAATCTGTCCTCAGCTAATCCAAGAACTGTTCTGTTTTCAAATTAAGAGGCAGAATATAGGCAGAATAATGCTGTTAGGGAATCCATATTCTCAGAGAGAGATAATATGTAGTCATAGTGTATCTGACAAAATATCTTCCTGAATGGCTTTCAGACACTAGGTATTAGAAAGGAAACTTTAAAGAACACAAGCAAGTTTATTCTCAAGCTCATATGAGTGCCTTCCAAGGCACCCACAAAAGTAAAGTACCCTGGGAAAGTAAAGAGGCCTTAAGAGAAAGCCTCAAAGTTCCCATAGTTACACAAGTCAGGGTTAACAACTCAGTGTTAACACCTCTTTCATTGTCCCTACAGGCTGGTGCAAGGTCTGGAACATTCAGAATTCATATATTATACATTTTTTTAAGTATAGGAATTCAAACAATTTGCTTTATCTCAGTCTGGATAGAATCCACTTTATGACTCGAGGAGGGGAAAATTAAATTTGACTTATGACATTCAGTGTTGAATTTTGCAATCTGGGTCAATGGAGGGAGATAACAGCTTCATCTTGCGTTTGATTGAGTCTTCCAAAAAAAAAAAAAGCTACACTACAGGAGTTCACATATTCCTGACTTCTGAAAAGTTGGGTCAATTCAGACCCTCACTGTAATTGACAACGATCAATCAATCCTAGGCCAGGCTTCTGCTTTCAAGAAAAGGATCTTCATGAGTTTTGTTTCTGATTTCAAATTTTGCAGCTTCCCAGAGAGGAATAATCCTCATTTTATTGGTAACTCAGGGCAGCATTAAGATTCTGTGTGTGAGTGCTTAATAAAAATAAAATAGTAATATTAACAGGCTTACAGTCCACTGCCCATGCTGTTAAAAGCATTTGTTGTGACAAATTACAAGATCCATGAGATAGCAGGCAGAACAATGTCAAAGCATATTGCATCTTCTTCTATGTAAGTGCTGACCTTCTTCCAAAAATCTCATCTCCTCATGTTGATAAAGCAAAGGATTTATCAAGGAAACTACCAGGGAATAAATTTTAACTTGAGTAACAATTCCTTTTCTACTTTAAAATATGATATTTATAAAATTAGCTGGTTTCAGATTAGGAATTAGTCTTTAAGGGATGTATGATGCAGAGACATAATAGATAAATAGACTTTAAATGCATGATATAATTAGATTATTTTCAAGAATAAATTTTAAAAATTTCAATTTCCTACTTACATTAATGTTTCATGCTTTTGATGTAACAAATTTTTCTGATAAATTGTTATTTATTTGGTGAGAAACGTATATATTATCAAGTGCGAAAAGTGAGAGATTGCTCCTCTTTAAAAATGTACTACTTTCTACCTTTTGGAACAAGTGATTGTCGTCATATTGTCAACATTCATATCCATCCAAAGCAGAATCTTGAAGAAAGATATTTCCTCAAGTAGCTTACCAAAACGACTAACACTCTCGACTCCATCAATAATCGCTTTGAAATCCAAATTTTCTTCTGTCCCAACCTGTTAAAGAAGAATCACATTCTAAAAATAGAATAAAACATTTGGATAACTATTCAATAAAAATGTGAAGATTAATGAATTCCATTTTAAATATGTGCATTAAAAAATAGTAAGTTCCCAAAACAGGTTTTTTTATAGCTAGGTGAAAAAAAATAAAGCAAACAAAAACCAGACAACTTACATATTTCACTAAGAAAGTAAATTTTAAAATGTTATGATTCATAGTTACTGATAATAATACATAATTATTAATATGATGCTTTGTATGTACAAATTAGCAAATTTGTGTACTTATAGAACACGTTGCCCCAGCTGGAAAAGATTCACCCAATTAACAAACACAAGAGTCTCCTTTTAAAAATACCAGGCAAGGGTCATCTTTTTTTGAAAATGACCACCAGTTTTAATTTTACTTGTGAGCTCCTCTCTTTGTTAGAAATTATGTCTTGATATTTCACATCGATATTTAATGTGACTTAAAAAGGAATTACATTAGTGTAAAATGTGTGTATAATTATTACCTCAAACAAAATGGATAAAGCTCTTAACTTCCCTTTTCCTTTAACTGCTTCCTCAAAACTTGAAAATCGGTCCGCATCAAAGCAGTAGATTTGCATCTATAAACGTAACAATGATAGTTTTATGATACACAAAGACTTCATAAAAATCAGCAAAGAGACTTAATAAAACAAGCAATTCAATAAGTTCTATTTGAAAAGTTCTATAAATTGTGTGATTCTACATTCTACATATTTCCAAAATATTTTATAAATTACATGTATACACCTACATTTACTATCATTTACCATCCTTTGATAAGGAGGGGAATAGAAAGTTAGACATATCTAACACCAAAATGACCATTTTGAGATTACCAGGGGACTGTGCAGTAAAATTTATTAAAGCAATTACATGAAATAAATAATCATATGTTACTTTAACTGCTTTATTGAATTATTTTAAATATAAATTTCTCTCTTTCTCAAGCGTGCATGCCTTTCTTGAGAGTCCAGAGTTACCATTCTTTGATATTACCATATTGTGATCTATTAATATTGAAGCTCTCAAGGACTCTCAGCTTCTACCTAAAAAATACCAAAAAAGTTTTAAGTTTCATATTTTGATTCTTCTCTCCAGCTGTGAGGCTACGCCTTGTTAATTTCTGTTTCCGTCCATATATGTATCTCTCTGTAACAGCCTCTATATAATTTGGTGCTTCTCCTGTCTGGGCTTGGAAATCAGGTGTCTCAGGCTGGATAGAAGTAGAACTAAGGTAAGAGGAGGAAGCCTCTGAGACTGTAAAGCGTAGTTAGTGCTCTGACGAGAGAAATTGAGGTTGTGCAACAGAGGATGGCAGTGGCTCCTGCTTTGGGTGAGTCACCAAAACCTTTTCAGAGACAGGATTTCTAAACTGACCCTACAAGAATGAGCAGGTTTTAGCCAGGTGAAAGGCAGAATAGAAGGGCATGTGTTCAAGTCAGAAGTACCACATGGGAAAGGCCTATTAGGCAAGACAGTACGACAAGCACGGGAAATTGAAAGAAATACAATTTAAAACTTAATAATTATTAATTTAATAATCCAAGTAAGCAAACTTTTTTCTGACCTCCCATATGGTATTTAGGAGAATAATTGATAAGGCTTTGTTTGTTTGTTTGTTTGTTTGAGAGGGGGTCTCACTCTGTCACTCAGACTGGAATGCAGTGGCATGATCATGGCTCATTGCAGCGTTGACCTCGTGGGCTCAAGTGATCCTCCTACCTCAGCCTCTGGAGTAATTGGGACGACAGGTGCATGCCACCGTGTTCAGCTATTTTCTCTTATTTTTTGTAGAAATGGGGTCTCACTATGTTGCCCAGACTAGTCTCAAACTCCTGGGCTTAAGTGATCCTCCAGCCTCAGCCTCCTAAAGTGCTGGGATGACAGGTTTGAGCCACCATGACTGGTAAATTGAGAAGATTTGATTGTGAGATGTAGGAGATAAGAAATAAGGAGTAAGCCAGGGATGATCCTTGGATTTCCTGCTTACACAATTACATAGAGTGTTTTAAAACAACAAACAAGACTAGGCACGGTGGCTGACGCCTGTAATGCCAGCACTTTGGGAGACTGAGGTAGGTGGATCACGAGGTCAGGAATTCAAGACCAGCCTGGCCAACGTGGTGAAACTCCGTCTCTACTAAAGATACAAAAAATTATCTAGGTGTGGTGGCGTGCACCTATAATCCCAGCTACTTGAGAGGCTGAGGCAGGAGAGTAGCTTGAACCCAGGAGGCGGAGGTTGCAGAGAGCCGAGATCACACCATTGCACTCCAGCCTGGGCAACAGGGCGAGACTCTGTCTCAAAAAAACAAAAAACAAAAAACAAAAAACCTCTGCGAGACAATTTGAGAGGCTTTTGCATTAAAATAACTTTATTAGGTTTAGTGCATGGATTCTGTACCATGTATTTTGATTGCTCAGGGCTCTTGTTGATAGAATTTTTCTTGATTTTCATCTTTGATTTAAATAGGTAATATTGTGAGTAAGCTAAACTCTCAGAAGTGATATGTTGTTTAATGAATTGACTTTGATTACTCTGACAAATTGAATTTGATAAATGTGCTTTACTTTAAAAATATTGAATAAAGAAAAAAATCCAGATTATAAGTTGTAAATGTGAATGTAGATATCCACCTTTTTTAAAAGGTTTTAGTCTTTTAAGAGGTAATCACCCTATCTTATTTTTATTATTAATAAAACTGTTTTGAATTATAAAATGAATAGTTTCATACTAGGTATTTTAGAAAATATGGGGACTTTAAAGGAGAAAATAAGAGGTACCTATAATGCCATCACCCAAAGAAAATCATTATTAACATTTTCTTGAATTCCATCAATTACTTTTTTTTTTTTTTTGAGACAGAGTCTCACTCCATCACCCTCTGGAGTGCAGTGGTGTGATCTTGGCTCACTGCAACCTCTGCTTCCTGAGTTCAAGTGATTCCTATGCCTCAGCCTCCTGAGTAGGTGAAATTACACACGAGTGATACCACGTCCAGCTAACTTTTGTATTTTTAGTAGAAGTGGTATTTCACCATGTTGGCCAGGCTGGTCTGGAACTCCTGACCTCAAGCCATCTGCCCATCTTGGCCTCTCGAAGTGCTGGGATTACAGGCGTGAGCCACCGTGCCTGGCCCCTCAATTACTTTTATGAGTAATAAGTCAATCCTTCATTTAATTTCCATAATAATGTTATAAGGCAGGTGCAGCTACTATGTCAATTTCACAGAAAAAAAATGGAAGCATTGGTAAGTTAAATAATTTATACATTGTTATGTCGTGTAACCAATAACCAAATGGTGGAGCCAAGATTCAAACCTAGTCCATTTGACTCAGACTCCACTCTCAGTCAATATTTAATTAATTTTCATGTATTAAAAAATTGGATAAATGATAGTGGTTATACCATTTAACATGTTTCTTTTAAAACCATTAATACCTTATGATGAACTTTTTTTGTGTAAATACATCATTCAAAACATGATTTTGTGAAATCTATAATATCCATCATAATGTATTTAAATAATCATTACCCTTTGTTTCAATATTATATTATAAATAAATTTTCAATATTAAATAAATTTATACAGCAAGTTTTTTAATTTTTAGGGACTAAAATGGCTTTAAATCTTAAAAGATTGGAGTTATTGAGTGTAATCATTAAAATTCTTATTTTTAGTAAAATAAAATGAAAATAGTAAAATAGAAACTAAATAAATAAAAAATAAAATAACATCAACACCTAAAAAGTAAATACAACAAAAAGCAAACTGCCCTTCCCAGAAAGTCTACCCCAATTTGACTAATCTCTAGACCATGTAAGAAAACAACTTTACTTACCCACTCATTTTTTTCACATAATAATCCTATTTATTTGGCCAATTATTAAACGCTGAAATTTTTTTCTCCTCTCTCATATCAAAAAGCTTTAAATTCACGAAGGATTACTCATCCAGTAATGCCTTATAATGAAAAACTTCCCATATTTCACAGTCCATTAATCTCTCTCAAGCATTTACTGGATTACCTATTTGTGTGGCACTTTGGGTTGTTACCACAAAGTGGTAAATCAAAGATAAGTCTTATATTCATTGAGCTTAGTCCAGTATATTAATCAAGTAATAAAAATATCACTTTATAAATTATAATATTGGATTTTAAAATTAATCAAATTATATGCTAAATAAAAACATCAATTATTTAGAAAATAAAATAGTAAACAGCAGATCTCCTGACTTACCTCAAGTGGAAATTTTTGTCCTTCTAAACTATGCTCTGATCCATCAGATGACATATTGCATTTTCCCCAGTGAAAAGTTATCTTGCTTGCTTTAAACACCATTTCTGAAACTCCTCCGCTGACACGGTAGTCATTAGTGAGATTAATTTCCACTGAAAAAAGAAATACAATTGCACCTAAGCTTCTGAAAATCAAAATTTTAAATTTCAACTAAATTTCCATCTACTTAAGGTACATTAAGAAAAATCATTTATTTGATAAATTTACAAAATATGAAGTTGCCAATTTGGAAGCCAAACTTTGTAGGTCTGTACAATATACTTAATATATCTTATTGCCACAAATGCAAACTAAGCTGAAGATACTGACTAGTGTATGACTTCAAGGGCAGAAGACAGTCAGTCCACCTGCTCTGTTTGTTTGGTGTCCTAAGATAGCTGCTCCTTGAAAGCTCTGCTTCCCTAAGATGTCAGATGGTAATAAGAAGACAGAGCAAAGTGGGAAGGAACAGAAGGGTTAAAAGAAAAAAAAAGTCTTCTCCTTGGAGTGTTGCCACCTTCCTATTTTCAGCCCATTTCTACTCCTTATCAGGCTGCTGCTTATCCCTCCATTTATCACCCAGGCTTCATCAGCAAGCTCCAGAACCTGGGTCCCTGGCTATAGCAGGAAAGGCAGGAAACTCACTCTTATGGAGGAGTTTTGGCCATATCATGTTTGAACCCTGAGTGGCAAAAGCTTAAACTCCCCTGTATGAGTTCCACAGCAGATATTATCTGACTATATTTTAACAGTCTTCTGGAGAGTTCTCTTGAGAGCCCAGTGAAAGATTTTGATGTCTCTCAACAAAGTTTAAATAGTCTCTGTTCCATTAGGGAGAAATCACTGTTGGCATCAGGGACTGAATACAACATATTGGTCAGTGAGCTAGGGATACAAACTCCCACTAATAATAATAACAAGCATAATAACAGTAACAGCCAACATTTACATACCACTTACAATGTACCATGGACTATACTAATTACTTTACATGTATTATTCACTTGATCTTCCGACAACCTTGGGAAGTAGATACTATATAATCCTTATTTTACAGATAAGGAAATTGAGCCACAGAAAGGCTAAGCAGGTTGCTCAAAGGTTCCCCACTGTCATTTCAAGAGCCAGTGGTGAACTCAAGTAATGTAGCTCTATTAGCTCAATGATCTAATAACCACTCTCCCCTAAGAAAAATAAAACCCTCAACACTCTCCATAAAAATAGCTGCCTTCAGACCTACTGTCACCCTCTGTCATTGAATGATTTGGTTTAATTTCCATCTGTTTGGGATCTTATTTATAAAAACATAACCATCAGGCTATCCTTCCCATTTTTCTCTGGTTATAAAGCCTAGCACATTTTATTGTTTAACAATAAGAAAAGCAAAACAGGGATTTCTACAAAGATTTTGGCTTACAATATATAATAAAGCAGAGGTTCCATGCCCTACTACTTTGTAACACCCTTCAAAACTGAAAATAAAAATGTCAAGATTTGGGACAATATACTTTTAGGTAATTATTACGTGTAACATAATAATTTTAAAAATTATTCATTCAAGAAATACTTAGTGTTTATTACGTATCAGGCACTGATGTAGAAAAATCTCTACTTTCATGATTTTTTTTTTTTTGGAGACAGAGTTTCTCTCTTGTTGCCCAGGCCGGAGTGCAGTGGTGCAATCTCAGCTCACTCAATCTCTGACTCCTGGGTTCAAGCAATTCTCCTGCTTCAGCCTCCCGAGTAGCTGGGATTACAGGCATGCACCACCATGCCCAGCTAATTTTTTTATTTTTAGTAGAGATGTGGTTTTGCCGTGTTGACTAAGCTGGTCTTGAATTCCTGACCTCAGTTGATCCATCTGCCTCGCCCTCCCAAAATGCTGGGATTACAGGTGTGAGCCACTGCACCTGGCATGAGTTCGTTTTTTCATTTGTTTTGCTTTGATTTTTTTGGATAGGATGGGTCACTCCGTTGCCTAGGCTGAAGCACGGTAGCATGATCTTGGCTCACTGCGGCCTCCACCTCTAGAGTTCAAGTGATTGTTTTGTCCAGCCTCCTGAGTATCTGGAATTACAGCAGTGTGCCACCACACCCAGCTAATTTTTGTATTATTAGTGATTCTTGTGTCTCAGCCTCCTGAGTATCTGGAATTACAGGAGTGTGCCACCACACCCAGCTAATTTTTGTATTTTTAGTAGAGATGGGTTTTCGCCATATTGGCCAGGCTAGTCTGGAACTCTTGACCTCAAGTGATCTGCCCGCTTCGGCCTCCCAAAGTACTGTGATCACAGGCATGAGCCACAGTGCCTGGCTACTACTCTCTTGAGTTTTGAAATTAAACTATTACATGCAAATAATTACATTACCTAAATATAGAAAATATTTTAAAAATTCACTAATGATAAAGCTTACCCTCATACAGCTACTATTATAATTTTGAATATTTTTCTAATCTTTGTCTTACGTGTACATGCCTTTACATAATTTCCCAAAATATAATTTTTTTAAAACTAGAATATCAAAAGGAAAAGGTGTCACTTTTGGAAATTATTTATATATGTATAGCTTATTAGAATTTGTATTTAAATTTTAATGTATTAATATTTTGCTTTTTTTTTTTAAGATAGTCTCAGTAAAAGGCACTTAGAGAGGGCTTCCTAAGGATGGGATACAACTTTAAACCTTCTATATAGAAGAGCTAGGAATTTATTTTCTTATATTTCAATTACAGTCAATTGCTTTTTTCATATCCAAATACTGACTATAACATGAGGCTACGCAGAAAAGATCAAACTATAATGCTCAAGAAAAAGAAATCCTGATTGACTAAGTAATTGACTAAATTATATTAGTTGTAAACCACATTATCATATCTTCTAGAGACTGCATCATTATTGTTACATTGTAGGAAAACATGACATGATGACATTGGTCATTTTATTTTTTTGTACAAATTGTCAAAATACTGTCTAAATTTCCCATTTTCTCTGCTCCATTTGGTTTCTTCTACATATAACTTCTATCTAGTTCATAGTACATTATTCAAAGGAAAATGAGATGAAACTAGTCTAAACATACTCCAGGTCTGGAAAATATATTAAAGGCAAAGAGAATGCAAATATTTTACCTGTTTTCCCAGTGTTATGAATGAATGTGTTTTCCAACGATGTTTTATCCCAACCTTGAAATTTAAGTTTCTTAAGATTCACATTTACTTGTGTAAGATCTTCATCAATATTGATAGGAGATTGTTTTGGACTATTACATGTTGGATATTTCTTTCCCCAATTTTTTTGATTCAGTGCACCTAGGGAAAAGAAAGAGTAAGAAACTTAGTTTCTTAAATCACCATGCAAAAGTTAAACTTTATATTATAGTTAATACATTATATAAAAATAGATACAATAGTAGAAAATGTTTGACATCTTTGAACTAATGCATAAAATACTTATGCCTAGATTTGGAGTCTGGATTTCAACATGAAACACTGTAAAAGGTCTATAGAACAACCACGCCACTATAAAAAAAACAAGTTTATAGGACAACAACCAGAGTTTGGTACAACTTTAGTCTACAACATCTTCTTTTTGTGATAAGGGAGTCAATGAGAACTAACTTTTATGCAAGCTTGATCTAGTGGCCACCTCTCGTAATGTGACAAGTTCTGGGTTCAACAATTGGTTTGTCCAGTCATCACAATTCTTTCGAATCAACAAAAAGCCTAATTGTCCTGTAAGGTTGTTAGTCCTAGCCCAGGGTTCCAGACTGAAAGGAGTCCAGATATAGGAGTAAAGTTCTGACTTTCTCAACACTCTCCATAAAAGTAGCCACCTTCAGATCTACTGTCACCCTCTGTCTTTGAATGATTTGGTTTAATTTCCATCTGTTTAGGATCTTATTTATAAAAATATAATCATCAGGCTATCAATGAAATATCTCCTTCCCATTTTCCTCTGGTCATAAAGCCTAGCACATTTTATTGTTTAACAATAAGAAAAGGAAAACAGGGATTTCTATAAAGGTTTTTGCTTACAATAAGCTGAATTTTCACACGTTCCACAGTATGAAGTGTCCTCTAAACCCACACTGCCCTTTGTTACCTTTATTTCACCCCCACCTGAAACCATGAACCACCTGCCATAATCTTATTTCACTGCATGTTAACTTAGCACCCAAGCAGTGCTAAGCACAGGTATGTTCTACTTAAAGTTCTTTTAAAATATTGGAAATGTTGAGAATCCAAGTCTCTGGTCAAACGCTAGCATGTCCATGGCCATCACAAGGAAGAAAGGAGTGGCAGTGTAGTTTTCAACTTATATTCTTCTGAATGTTTTTCTTTCTGAAAATGAGAATGGGTAAGGCCAAGATTTTACATGATTGAGGTTTAGGGAATTATAAGTAAATTTATCTTTGATACAATCCTAGTCTACACTGTCTTCTTTTGTGATAAGTGAGTCAGTGAGAACTAACTTTTATGCAAGCTCTATCTAATGGCTACCTCTCACAATGTGATGAAAATAACATTGCATAATTTTGCCCAGAAAATAAATAAAAATTAGTCACACCATGAAGCCGTCTATAGAGTCACGGAAAATCTGGTAATACATCTCATAGTGAGGCATCTACCAGAACCAATAGGTACTGAAAATCATCTTAAAGTCTAGATCTATACCTAGAGAGTGTTTGAATACATTGTGTTTTAAATATGCACAGTGATGTGTATTTTGGATTCTAGGAATAGTTTTAATGATTTGAGTAATGACGTTTATTTCACTGTAGGGAACTCTGGCATAGGGACAAGAAAACACTGCTTATTTTACTAATGTCAATGCAAGAGAATGAAAGAGAATCTGCAGCACAAATCAATTATGTCCTCTTCATTGCTCACATTTTTAATACAATATAATAAATTCTAAGCACACTTAGAAAGAGTTACATAGTTGTGGTGCACAGAAACATAAAATTTTAAATCTTCAATAACACTGAATATGATGTATAAACCTGCTATTTTCCATCACATTTTGTGATTCTCTCTACTGGGAACCTAAAAGGCTTCTTATACTTAGCATATCACAAACTGAAGGAACTCTTTTCTGCTCTGAAATAAGCTCTCTTCCCCACAGTCTCTGACATCCCCTGAAGTGAGAAGTTACCCTGATGCCTTTGTTTCTCCTTCAGCAAGCCCTTTAGGGTCTGCCTTCAAAATATTTCCCTAATCAGACCACTTATTATCTCTACTGTTACCACCCTAACCCAAGTCACTGTCATCATTTGCCTGTACCTTGCCACCCTGCAAGCAATATCACCATCACCTAGGAGATTGTTGTGAGATTAAGGCCACTACTATAGCCTTATGAAGTCTGAATCTACATTTTAAGAAAATGCCTAGGATATTGATATACACATTAAACTTGGGGAAGCACTGGCTTAGACTCCAGTAGTGCCTTCTATCTGGTTTTCAGAATCTTCTCTTGCTCCTTCCACAATTCTGTAATAGTACCACTTATGTAGTAAGTGGAATTATGACTTGGCTCCCAAAATTTCCACCCTACAGTGTAATCATCCTGTACAATTCCCTGCAATTGGGCATGAGCAGTACTTATGAATACAAAGGGAGAGAGGTCACTTCCTTGATTAAGTTAAATTTGATGGCAAAGACGGTGGTGGATCACTGCTGTGATTGATTACATTATGTTATAGAAAGCTCCATTCCGGCAAACTGGAGAAAGATTCAAAACGTGGGAGATTTCCTTGCTAGTTTTGGAGAAGTGACCTACCAGGTTGTGAGGGGGCACGTGCCTAAGAACTGAGACCTGCCTCTGGGAGCTGAGAGCGTAACCAGGCTTATAATCACAAAAACAAAAAACACCCAACCAGTGACAAAACAAACAAACAACAACAACAAAAACCAAGGACTTCAGTCCTACAACCTCCAGGAAGTGAATTCTGCCAACAACCTAAGTGAACTTGGAAGAAGACCCCCAGATTCAAATGAGACACCTTAATTTCAGATTTCTGAGACCCTAAGCAGAAAAGCCAGCTAAGCATCCCTTCCTCCTCAGCTCCTGACCCACAGAAACTGTGTGATAATACATACACAGTGTTATATGGTGGTAAATTTGTAGTAATTTGTTATGCAGCAAAAGAAAAACAATTCAACTCAGTAACTAAAGTACGCTTTAAAAATATATGTCAGATCACATTACTCCTTGGCTCCAATGCCATTTCAACTTACTCAAAATAAAACATGAACTCCTTGTGATGGCCAACAGATCCTATATGATGTCCCCACTCATGTCCTCTCTGCTCCAGTTCTCTATCATTCTGCTTTGATCACTCTGCTCCAGCCACAGTGGCTTCCATTCTGTCCCTCGAGCATGCAAAAGATTGACACTGGCTGTCACCTGTTCCTGGAATATTCCCCACAGATGTCTGTAAGGCTTAAATGACTTGCTTTCTAACTTCAATCAAATCTCTCCTCAAAAGTATCTACTGGAGAGACTTTCTCTGAACTACCCTGTTAAATAGTATACTTCCTCCCTTGATAACTCTCCATGCCCTCTCCCTACTTCATTTTTCTTATTTTAACATATTAATTATGCTTATTCATTGTTTCTACATCCCAGTACCTCAGAAAAAAAAGACTAGCACATAGTTGGTGTTTGATATGGTTTGATTGTGTCCCCACCCAAATCTCATCTTGAATTGTAGTCCCCCTAATCCCCACATGATATGGGAGGGACCACGTGGAGATAATTGAATCATTGGAGCGGTTTCCCCCATCCTGTTCTCATGACAGTGAGTTAGTTCTCATGAGATCTTATGGTTTTATAAGGGGCTTCCCCCTTCACTTGACTCTCATTCTTCTCTCTCCTGCTGTCTTGTGAAGAAAGACGTGTTTGCCTCCCTTTTTGCCATGATTGTAAGTTTCCTGAGGCCTCCACAGCCCTGTGGAATTGTGAGTCAATTAAACCTCTTTCCTTTATAAATTACCCAGTCTCAGGTATGTCCTTATAGCAGCCTGAGAACAAACTTATAGTGTTCATTAAACATTTGTTGAATAACTGAATCAAACCAACAACAAGTGGTAGACTTTTGTTTTATGAGTTTGAGCTCATAAGGATCAAACATATGGCATGAAAATGAAAAAAGAACCAAAAAAATTTGATCAATAAAATAAGCATTTCTTTACTCAACCATATGTCTTATTTGATTGTTACATGATAAATTAGTTGAGTAGTCCCTACTAAACTTCTGTGGCTGGGTATCAGAGAGACCTGAAGTCTGAACTATATGAGGTTAGGATAACATATAGCACAATGACACTAGGTAACTAGATTATGTTTAAAGTGCATGGAATGATTACATTGAGTGTAGACCAAATTTAAATCACCTACTAGATCATAATGAGGCAGGACAGGCAGTCAAGGAAGTGACCATGTTCTTGGGATGAGGCAACCATGGTGATCATACAGTCAGCACAGTAAACCTCAGCATTTGCATTGTAATTGAGCTCATTCAAACAAAGCTTTCTTCAGTAGGGCCTTTCCCTTCCAGAGAGCATGCACATTTTAATTTTACCTGTCCCCAAACTGACCCTATGCTCATTATAAAAGTAAAAACCACACCCCTGGGTGGAGTTTTAAGATGCTAATGAGACATGCAACATATGAACAAGCATGTACAGTTACTGCACATGTGCACCCAGAAGACCACCCAGAACATGCTTACTAGTAACACCTCTTCCCACCTCTTTATGAATCATCTTTTAAAACTCCCAAAAAGGGAGTCTTATGCTTTATTCATTATTTCAACATCCCAGCACTGAGGAAAAAAAGACTGGCATGGGTGTATGATATTGTTTGGCTGTGTCCCCACCTAAAACTCCCCAAAAGGGTGTCTCCCTAGTGCCATTTTTTGCTGTCTCACCCTTATGAACAGCCTTTCCTGAATTCTTTCTCTCTCAGGGTATACTGTCTATTCTGCACCTAACTTTCAAAATATCTTTATCCATTGTAATAAATTACTCTATGCTACACCTCCTTTGCTGTGTAGCTCTTGTTTAAACTATTTTAAACCAAGAAGAAAGAACTGAGGTATCACTTCAGCTATCAACAATAGTACTTTGTACACTGCGGGCTCAAGATCCTTTCTTAATTTTCATGATTAAAAAGCAAAATAAAAGAGGCCAAATTTAAAAAATGCTTTTTTTAGTGGAAAAATCAACAAACAGATAAATAAACAGAAGTTGAAAAAAATAAGAACTTGAAATTCTTCATGCAAAGCACTCTAAAAGGGAGACTGTTTCAAATCACCATGAGTAGAAAACCAAAGAAAATCAACTAAGGAAGTGTTAAACTTGTGCACAGGGGCCGAGTGCAGTGACTCACACCTGTAATCCCAGCTCTTTGGGAGGACAAGTTGGGCGGATCAAGAGGTCAGGAGTTCGAGACCAGTCTGGCCAATATGGTGAAACCCCATCTCTACTAAAAAATACAAAAATCAACTGGGTATGGTGGTGCGTGCCTGTAGTCCCAGCTACTCAGGAGGCTGAGTCAGAAGCATTGCTTGAACCTGAGAAGTGGAGGTTGCAGTGAGCCAAGATTGTGCCATTGCACTCCAGCCTGGGCGACACAGCGAGACTCCATCTTAAAAAAAAATTGTGCACAGGAATAAAACAAAGACAAAAGAACCATTAACTACATTTTATCTGTCTTTAATAATGAAACATTAGACTAATCTTTTTCTTAAACATTATTGTTATTATCATTATTATTATTACTATTATTTTGGGACAGAGCCTCTCTCTGTTGCCCAGGCTGAAGTACAGTGGTGCAATCTCTGCTCACTGCAACCTCTGCCTCCTGGGTTCAAGTGATTCCCCTGTCTCAGCTTCCCGAGTAGCTGGGATTACAGGCACGTGCCACCACACCCAGCTAACTTTTTGTATTTTTAGTAGAAACGAGGTTTTACCATGTTGGCCAGGCTGATCTTGAACTCCTGACCTTGTGATCCTCCCACTTCAGCCTCCCAAATGCTGAGATTACAGGTGTGAACCACTGCGTCTGGCCTTAAATATTATTTTTTTCAATTCCCAAATTAATATGTTTAATGTGGCATCTGGAGACATCAGTTCATATAGTGGTTAAAGGCCAGGATGATGCATCTGAGAAAGCAGGTATACAGAATTCACTATATTGTATCCACCTGAGTGTTATTAGGAACTATTGTGAAGGAAGAAATTAGGACACTGACTGTAGTTGCAGCAGATTATCAGGTTGATTAACCCATAAGGAGGACAGCAGAATACTAAATAGGAGCTCCAGAGAATTAACCTAAGTTATTCATTTAGGTATTTATCCATGCTTTCATCCACTCATTAACTTACCTGAATAAAGAACACTCCTATAAATTTCCCATGCTTACCTCCATTGAAGCACTTAACATACTGTATTTTGTCTGTTAACTTGCCGATTTCATCTATACACCATTGCCAAACTCTGAGTCTGGCATATGCTAGAAAGAAATTACATGCTTGTGAAATAGTCTTTGTGCATCAAATGAATGCATTTAATATTTGCATACGTATGCATCCTCTATTCCAAGCGGAATGGAAAGCAATTCTAGGCTCCGCAGGGGATACGCATGAGTTCAAGTTTGTTACCTTGCCTGTGTGTTTATTATTACATTCCGGAAGGGTGGGGGTCTGTTAAATAAATAGACAAATGCTTAAAAGGAGTAGACGCAATGAAGGAAAATAAACATGGATAACAAAAGCACACTAATGCAGGCCTTGAAGGATGGACAGAATTATGACAGGCCAGAGGAGAAACCAAGAACATATCTTGCTGACAAGCCTGAGCAAACTCATGGTGGCAGAAAAGTTCAGGCAATGCTGAGAGCAGTGAGCAGGCCAGCTTAGTCAAATGAGCAGAGTGAATGCAGCGGTATTCTACAGAGGGAGATGGAAAGGCAGACTATGATCACTGTGCCTGGGGAGACCAGTGAGAGGCAGGGAGGCTTTGGAAGAGGAAGAAGCTCATAGACGTCTCATCACAGAAATTAAGCAGGTAGGAACGCAGGATAGGCAGGAAGGGAGAGGCTGCGTAATGACTATTTTCATACACATCTCCTATTTGTCTTAATTTGATTTTTATAGCATCAATGTACTTATTTAAACTACAATATGTCTGTCTCTTATTTATGTTTCTTTAATGGAAGAAAATGTTTCAGTACCTTTCTTAGAGCCTGGCACTTAAGAATGAAATCAGGGCCGGGCGCGGTGGCTCAAGCCTGTAATCCCAGCACTTTGGGAGGCCGAGATGGGCGGATCACGAGGTCAGGGGAAGACCATCCTGGTTAACACGGTGAAACCCCGTCTCTACTAAAAAACATACAAAAAACTAGCCGGGCGAGGTGGCGGGCGCCTGTAGTCCCAGCTACTCGGGAGGCTGAGGCAGGAGAATGGCCTAAACCCGGGCGGCGGAGCTTGCAGTGAGCTGAGATCTGGCCACTGCACTCCAGCCCAGGCGACAGAGCGAGACTCCGTCTCAAAAATAAATAAATAAATAAATATAAAATAAAAGAATGAAATCAACATTTGCTGAATGAAAAAAAAAATGCTTCCGTGAGATAACTGTAGTTAGCACCCTTCGATGTTCATGTGCTATAGATATTTCACCAATTAGTGTTCTAGATGGAAACACACCTTAAAAAACATTCTGTGTGAGGAAACATTACTCCACCAGCCATTAACACAAGAATATGAACTAAGAAAAACTAAAGTCTAACAGGGGAAATGTGTCAGAAAAAAAATACCAGTGCAGGTTTTGAATATTTGAAGGAAAACTGAGTAAATTATGCAGATGAAATAAAAGTCAAAGAAAAAAATTAATTTTCCCTCTTATTTTCTCTCATTTTGCATTGTTCTTGTTGAGTCTTACCTTCAAATATCAAATTAATGGAAAAATAATTATAATTTTTATAAGGTATTCAGCAGAGATCCACCAAAAATTAATAGATATGTAATAAAAATCTCAATATTGATTTCTTTTAAAGGTTCCTATAAATTGCTATTATTTAATAAGATTTTAATAACAGTATACATAGAACTTATTCTTTAAAGATCAAGATATTGTTAAGAAAAAATATATATTACTTTTATTCTTAATGAATTTCTTGTGTCGTCAGGTTTTGAAGTAAGAAAATGTTTGTGCCTCGGCCGGGCGTGGGTGGCTCACACCTGTAATCCCAGCACTTTGGGAGGCCAAGATGGGCAGATCACCTGAGATCCGGAGTTCAAGACCAGCCTGGCCAACATAGTGAAACCCCATCTGTACTAAAATTACAAAAACATTAGCCAGGTGTGTTGGTGCACACCCATAATCACATCTAATCAGGAGGCTGAGGCAGGAGAATCACTGGAACCTGGGAGGCGGAGGTTGCAGTGAGCCAAGATCGTGCCACTATACCCCAGCCTGGGTGACAGAGGAAGACACCATCTCAAAAAAAAGTTTGTGTCTCTACATATTCACATATAAAAATATTATGAAAAGGCAAAATAAGTGTAATATTGAAGTGAAGACTACAGTAATCTTCATAGCATCTAACACCAGTTGTCCTGAATAAACTCTACTTAGTGCTCCATACACTGTAAGTCACAGCTTTATAAATTACCTTGGGCTTGCTTTCTACATGCTAACAAACATACCAAACACCAAAATTAAAAAGTTATTTAAATAGTATAAAGCTATCAGTGGTGAGTGACTTGGATTCAAATTTTAGTTTAATAAAATGCAAAAATGAAGTAATTCAGTATTTTTTCAATGATAAGTAGCATAAAATATAGAATTCCAGCAAAATGGAAAGATGATATACTTAAGAAGACACTTTTTAGACGCAAGAGTTAGCTGCTTGAAAAAAGAGACTTCCTCAAAGATAAGAAACTAAAACCAAAAGTTACTGAATAACAATCACTAAGAGATTATATGTCTTAATGATAAATGCCATCACATAAACCAACTCAAAGCAAAGGAACAGGGATGTCTGTGACAACTTCTCATGTTGAAAATAAGAATGAGGATGTGTTTCCATGCACAAATTAGTGTGCCTCTTTGTGTTTTTCGCCAGAGGTTTCTGCAGCTAGAAACAGCAAAGCAGTTGCCCAATGTTGATTATAGCTGCTATTAAAGCTGAAATAAAGGCAGATCAAATGCAAACAATTTCAGAATGAGAATCTGTTTCATCAAACTACATTTTCCTTTGTTTTATGGACTAATGGGACAATCACATCAGGACAGCAAAAAATCTTTGCAAGTCTGGCTGATACATACAATTGGCAGGGGGTTACATGTCAGAGAAGGTAGTTATTAATTTATTTAGGAAAATTCTAGCACAAATTCCTTTTAGCATTATGTTATTTAAGAAAATCATTAACTAAAGTCCAACACAAATAGGCAGAGAAATAGATCAGAAACTGTTTGCAAAGTTCCTGTTTAAAATTTTAGGACCTTTGCAAGTTGAAAAAAACATCTAAAACAAACAAAAACCCAACAAAACATAACAACAAAAACTACTGCTCTATAGTGCAATAAACTGAAATGTTTTTTTGGAGACCACAGGGGAAAAAAATAAAAAACACAAGACGAGAAAAAGACCAAAGGACACCGATGTAGTAAAATACCATTACATTGAGGATAAGTAATCAAGACCTTATAATCTGTGGTGGGCCTAAATTAAATCCATAAACAGAATAAATATAATTATCATAATGGTTGATAACTAACTTACTGCTTTAATCAGAAAATGAAACAAAACTTACAGAGAAATAAAGAAAATTTTAGTTAAAGCAAGAAATTATGGAAGTACAAATAAATACAATAGAATTGAGGACAATAAATAAGATGTCAGCTGGGCAAGATGGCTCACACCTGCAATCCCAGCACTTTGGGAGGCTGAGACCAGTGGATCACCTGAGGTCTGGAGTTCAAGACCAGCCTGGTCAACATAGCAAAACCCTGTATCTACTAAAGATACAAAAATTATTGGGGCTGGTGGTGCGTGCCTGTAATCCCAGCTACTTGGGAGGCTGAAACAGAAGAATCGCTTGAACCTGGGAGGCGGAGGTTGCAGTGAGCTAAGATTGTGCCACTGCACTCCAGCCTGGGCTAACAGAGTGAGACTGTGTCAAAAACAACAACAACAACAAAAGATGTCATTTTGAAGGTTAGGAATGTTTGACAGGATTCTTATTTGGGAGTGAGGAAGGGAGAAGGGCAAAGGACGACATCTAAAACCCCAACGGGGACATACCTGAGTGTATCATGGTACCAGTCATGTTGGTAGAGAATATGAATAGAAAGACATTGAATTTTGTTTTGAACCTACAGACTTGGAAATTTCAATGGAAGTTCATTAAACAACAAAAAAATATGGGTCTGGGAGGCACTGGTCTGGGGAGTATTAGCATACAGATAGCATACATTTATAACCACAGATGTGGGTGAAATACTTCAATCAAAGTTGACAAGCAAGAAGAGGTTCAATGATAAGAAGGTGGAGAGCATTAACATTTAGGCAGCATAAAGGGGAGGAGGGTCACCAAATGGACTTAAGAATGAGTGGCCTGAAAAGGAATTGCAAACCTAGGAGAAAACAGTACCATAAAAGTCATAGAAACATGGTTTCAACAATGAGTATCTCAAAGTGGGTGTCACACACAACAGAGAGACCGCCCAAGCGTCATGAGTGAAGAGTGAGTTTGAATTTG
Source organism: Rhinopithecus bieti (assembly GCF_001698545.2). Classification (NCBI taxonomy): domain Eukaryota; kingdom Metazoa; phylum Chordata; class Mammalia; order Primates; family Cercopithecidae; genus Rhinopithecus; species Rhinopithecus bieti. Next base: position 782,423 of record NW_016818327.1, read on the forward strand.
GTTATTTCCCAACTCCAAACCCTATATTCATAGAATAAATCAATTTCAGTGACACGATGGACTTGCAATTCAGACTACAGAGTGAATTAGAGGGAACCGGTAGAATTAAAGTACTTTTTAAAAAAAGTTTGCTGTGAACGAAAGAAGAATGATAAGGTGGCACACAAAGACAGATGCAAGGATGAGAAATGGATTTTTCCTTAAGACAGAGGGAAACATAAGTATGTGTATATATTGAGAGGAAAGAATTATTAAAAGAAAGAGTTTGAAGTTATGGAAAGTTGATGATCAAATATCCCAAAAGAGAAAATACAAAGCATGAATAGAGCATTATTAGCCTAAGGGAGGAAAGAAGCACAAGAGAGGCATGGAATATGGATTCATATGGATTTAGCTATATTTAGAATAGGGGAGTGAGAAATCTGATGTTCATGCCCTGTATTTCTGTTTTATAGCTACATCCCATCACATTGGAGGAGAAGTTTGGCAGTTGAACTAACATGAGCTCAGTCTCTGCACCACCACTTACCTGAGCCTCAGTTACCTTATCTGTAAAAGAAAGAATAATCTCCATATCTCAGACTGTGCAAATTAAATCAGATAATATATGTAAATGGGCAGGCAGACAGTACAAATCTTTTCAATCCCTTTCCCTATTTTCTCAAAAAAACTGGTATCAGTATCATTCACTGCAAGGGAGGAGCAGGTGTGAGAATAGGCTTGAGGAAATAGTGAAGAATAAAATCGTGGACATTTAGGCTGAGGGAAAGCACTGAGGGCTCTCCTGATGTAGGAGACCATGAACCTGTAGGGGCACCTTTTAAAAGTGTGTATTGGAAGAAGCAGTGGTGAGAACAACCCCTGGACAGACCAAAGCTCATGCAATGCTGCAACCTGTGCTCAGCCACATCCCGTACCCAGCACCTACGTCCCGCCACCATCGTCACCACCATGCCCAAGAGAAAGGCTGAAGGGGATGTGAAAGGAGATACAGCCAAAGTGAAGGATGAACCACAGAGAAGATCTGCGAGATTGTCTGCTAAACCTGCTCCTCCAAAGCCAGAGCCCAGGCCTAAAAAGGCCCTGCAAAGAAGGGAGAGAAGGTACTCAGAGGGAAAAAGGGAAAAGCTGATGCTGGCAAGAAGGGAAATAACCCTGCAGAAATGGAGACCAGACACAGAAAGCTGAAGGTGCTGCAAATGCCAAGCGAAGTGTGTGCTTTTTTTTTTTTTTNCCCTCTCGGCCTCCCAAAGTGCTGGGATTACAGGCTTCAGCCACCGCGCCCGGCCGTGTGTGCATTTTTGATAACTGTGTACTGGAGACTGTACAGTTTGAAATATTTTTATCAAGTTTTATAAAATGCAGAATTTTATTTTACTTTTTTTTTAAGCTGTGTTGTTAGGACACAGAACATTTCATTATTGTTTTTAGGGGAAGGAGCATACGTCACTAATGAATGTCTCCGAATCTGGATTGATGTGCAGAAAACACCTTTCCCTTCTAGTTTTGAGAGACTTCCTCTTGGTTCCCAGGAGGAAAGATTTCCTGACTTTGACACACATAGCCACCTTGGTGCAAAAGCCTTGTGGTATGGAAAACAAATTAGTTCTTATGTCCTCTTCTCCCTTTCCACCTTTCAGCATAGACTTAACTCCCTTAAACCCAGACATCTGTTGGGACCTGACCCCCATTAACTGGTTACGTGTGTCAGGCAATCTGGACTTTCCAGTGGTGCCACTGAGATAGCATGCCTCAAAAGAGCAGTGGTTATGTTTCTAGATTGTGAATCTTCAAATAAATTCTGCCATTTTCATTTCATTTCTGAAAGTCAGGGTTGGTTGTGAAAAGCTGTTAAACACATGCTAAATGTGAAATGTCAACCCTCACTCGAAACTTTCCCTGCTCAGTGCATCAGATGAAGACTTCATTGAGTTTTATAGTGGCTTTCTGATTTTTGGTAGTCCAGTAGAGAAGGATTTTTGAAAGTTGTTATATACTGTTAATAACTGTCTGCCCATGTCCTGACTGAAATTCCATGCTTGTTTATGGAAGGTGTCTTCAATAAAGGTGGATACAGTTTGGCTTGGAAAAAATAAACATTAAAAAAAAAAAAAGTGTATATTTTGGTTTAACTTTTCGATTTTAAAAAATGTTTGGGAAAGTCAATATTCCTGATGGACAAGCAGAGAGGATGGGTAGTTGCAGTCCTAAGTGGAAATCAGTAGGATGAATGTGAGTAGGAAGTATAAAAAGCTAGAGAACTGGAGGTTCTGGCTAGACAATGCTGAAGCTCTCTCCCCACCACCCCCATCTCTCATCTGGTATGGGGAAAGGAAGGTAATTTTTAAAAAGCTATCAAACCGTCAGAACCACAAAGTCCTCCTATCTTTCACTTTAAATTATAAGATGATAGAGTCATAGTGCTGAAACCCAACACTGCAGTGTTTCTGTTGCTGTAGCCTGGTATCAAATATTTAATTAAAATTGGAAAAATTGCAGATAAAATTTCACAAACTCCTGGAACAACAGAGTTCTTGTTGCTCTAACCCCCATGATAAGACAGCACTTCCAGAAGAAAGAAAAGGCTCAGAGACAAGGTGACACTGTGACTAATGTTATGACCTTTACATTTGCCTGATTCTAATTGCACCCCCTGAATTTTAATACTCAGGATTCACACTGAAGGCAATGCAGGTTGATTAATTATAGGACTTTTCTGTAGCCCTTGTTGTTAACTAGCTGCCCTCAGTGTTAACCAACTGTCCTCAATGAAAGGCAGGCAAACTATTTATGGAGTGATGAGAGAAATAGAGTGAGATTTCTTTTCTTTGTTGCAGTCTTGTTATTACCAATGAGATGGCAAATACAGAACCAAAAAAAAAAAAAAAAAAAAAAAAAAAAAAGCCCTGATGGAAATTGCCCCTTAGTTTGGGAAATAAAAATCTCTTCTTGCAAAATAGCTCTGAAAGTTGCCTTAGGGTCACTGTAAGCCCTTTTGTGGTCATTAACTTTTCCCCTTCTTCAATAGCTGATGAGCTAAGTTCTCATAGCACAGAAGTAGCAGTGCAATGGAAAACAACACAAGTCTCTTGTCAGTGACACTACCATCAGGTCTGTACTCAATGCTTATTATCCACATACTCATTATAGATATGGGGCATGACTATGACTCTGTTTCCTGCCATTGGTAAAAGTGCCAACAACACAGAGTTGAAATCTGAGACACAGCGGCAACCTGGTATCCTTCTATTCACGGTAGGACCTCTGCTGAACCACAGCACTGTTTCATTGTTTTGGTTGAAGCCCACACTGCCCATATGGCAGAAGCTTCTGGCTTGATTCCTATTTGAGTCATTGGTTCCTCCTTTCTGTATACACTTATCACAGAATACTCTTGCATCAGGTCTCCTAGATGCATTGTTACTGGTCACATTCAAGGAACAAGAAAGAAGCTGTGGACCCATTATGATAGCAATAAATCTGCTGCCACGGCTAGGAATTCTATATTTTATATTGCCCACAGATCCCATCAAAACTTAACGCTACTGATTGCAGCTTTTATTTGTTCATTTGTTTACTAATTCATCAAATATTTATGATGTGCCTAGTGTGAGACAGAACATACACCTGGTACATAAGATTCAAAGATCAATAAAAATGCCATCATCAAAGAACTCATGTTCTAGTGATGACCAAAGATACAAAAATTGTAAATTATAAGATAATCTAATGAATATAATAGCAGAAATATGCATAGGGTATTCCAGGGACATGAAAGAGAGGTACCTAACCCAGATGGGATATTAGACAAGTAAGGCTTTCTAGATAAAAAGGTACTTGAAATAAGTCTCAATAAACAGGTATCCAGTTGAAGGTAAGGAAGAAATTCATGGCTGAAGGCATCTAGGAAGACACAAAATAGCATCAGTACAGAAGACAGAATGCATGGATGTTAGGGGAGAACAGTAGGAGGTTCTATGTGCTCAGACATGGAATGCAAGACAGTGAATGGAGGGGCTGTAAGAATGAATGAAAAAATTTGGGGGCTTTGCATGCCAGAATAAGGGCTTTAAAAATTTCTAGTAAGCTATTGAAGGTGTTTAAGATGCAAGTGTCGCCAGGCGCGGTGGCTCACACCTATAATCCCAGCTCTCAGGGAGGCAGAGGCGGGAGGATTGCTTGAGCCCAGGAGTTCAAGACCTGCCTGGGTAATA
>NW_016818327.1:788614-810218 GCF_001698545.2 Rhinopithecus bieti
CCCCCCCCCCCCCTTTTTTTTAAGAGACAGTACTTATTCTGTCATCAAGGCTGGAATGTAGTGGCATGACTGTAGCTCATTCAAGCCTTAAACTCCTGGGCTCAAGTGATTCTGCCTCAGCCTCCCAAGTAGCTGGGACTACAGGCATGTGCCACTACGCCTAGCTAATTTTTAAAATTCTTTTGTAGATAATAGAGTCTCTCTTTGTTGCCCAGGATTGTCTTCTCCTTCTGGCCTCAAGCAATCTTCCTGTCTTGGCCTCTCAAAGCACTGGAATTACAAGTGCCAGCCACCTTCAAGTCTTTACTATGCTTAAAAAAAAAAAATACACTCACGGCCGGGCGCGGTGGCCCACGTATGTAATCCCAGCACTTCGAGGTGGAGGCGGGCGAATCACGAGGTCAGGATGGAGACCATCCTAGCTAACACGGTGAAACCCCGTCTCCATTAAAAATACAAAAAAATTAGCCGGGTGTGGTGGCGGGCGCATGTAGTCCTAGCGACTCGGGAGGCTGAGGCAAGAGAAAGGCGTGAACCCCTGAACCCGGGAGGAGAAGCGACAGAGCGAGACTCCATCTCGGCGGGAGGGTGGGGGGGGGAATACACTCGCATGAATTTACACCTAAACTTGTATCCACTTTTTCAGCCCAGGGGAAGATTTTCTAACAGTTTATTCAGTAACACTATATTTAAGTAGTTTCTCTTTTTGGATGAGCAGGTTCCTTGCGTTTGCATAACTGGACAGAGAAAGTTTGTCAGGAAGCTGGGGCAAAGGAAGTGAAGCAGGCACTGAGAAGTGAAAACCCTGAGAAGTCACAGAAATTCTAAGGAGGACTTAGGACTTCCATAGGCAGTGGAATTTGAGGAGAGGAAGAGGCAGGCTGGCTCTTGAGCATAACTCACATCTTTGAAAGTTTGAGAAGCTAGCTGACACCTGTTTGAGACATTTTTAACTAATTAATACTAAGGAAGGGTCAAAGTTAGGACGAGGTAAAAGTCAACAATGCACTTACAGGTCAGCAAATTTCTGTTTGCTATAGTTTAGTTAATGCAATGCCTATGTTTTCACATTTGCCACTACCAAATAATAAACACCACACTTCTGAAAAGTGTTCACATCAGAGTCATATTAGGACATTTCTTCAAACAAATCACTTTTTTTCACTATTCAAAACAAAACTTCTAAAACTTATACTAGTAATATCAAAAATTATTACAAAGTATTTTTTCTTCCGTGGTAAATAAAGGTAATGCTAGTAGCAATGAGGCTGTATCTCTGTCAGCTCCAAGAAGACAGCAGTATCCTTTGTTTAAGAAATTGAACCAAAATTTTGAAAATTTCAAATAAGTTGCTTCTAGATCATATCTCTATAAAAACTGACAAATTGATTTGGAAAAAAACATTTATTCTCAATTAACTCATTGTGATTTCACCTGGTAGAACTCTAGAACATAAAATGGAAGAAATCTTCCATATCTAAAATCTATTTTGATCATAATTTCTCATGTCTTGTATTGACTTATTTGGATCTTATAATCTTCTAAATCAAAATCATATTGTATGACTTAGTCTTCTGATACCATATTCAAAGCATACATATCTATAACTTTGATGGGTAAGCAGAAAATAAATTATGGCCACAAATATGCTCTGTTTCTAAATTTGATTTTGTTTGACCTTCTCTTATTCCCTGGACATTCAATATTCTGCTACTTGTTGTATTAGTTATTATATGTTTTCTAGTAACACTCCTAAGTCTGAAAATACAAATATGAATTTTCTTTCAGTGAGACTAAGGGCTAGAAGAAGAAGACATACAGATAAACAAATCAATGCAACGAGAATTATAGGTAATCTAATAAGGATATGTGCACATGATCACTTCCCTGGGGTCTCAGAATAGGTTTTGAAGAGGACATAATATTGAGTGTATAAATTTGCATACATACTTACTAAGGCAGAGCAGGGCTACTCCTGCTTTCTAGTCTGAGCCAGATCACCAGTCCCCTTGATAACTAGAGAAGACAGGGCAGTTTCTGTATTTCACTGCAAGCCTACTATCTTGGATTTTACTTTACTTCTTTATCTCTATCTGGCATCAGGTTTCTATTCCATGCTCTGTCAAATCAAGTATGTTGAATTTCGATTATCCTGTCTTCTGATGATAACTTGTCCATCACAGAATTTCAGGATTGGGGAAAACCACATTAGTTCATGATATGGTTTGTCTGTGTCCCCACCCAAATCTCATCTTGAATTCCTATGTGTTGTGGAAGAGACCTGGTGGGAGGCAATTTAATCAGGGGGCAAGTCTTTCCCACGCTGTTCTCATGACAGTGAATGAGTCTCATGAGACCCGATGGTTTTAAAAGCAGGCATTCTCCTGCACAAGCTCTCTCATTTTTTACCTGCCAGCCACCATCCATGTAAGATGGGACTTGCTCCTCCTTGCCTTCTGCCATAATTGTGAGTCTTACCCAGCCATGTGGAACTGTAAGTCCAATTAAACCTCTTTCTTTTGTAAATTGCTTAGTCTCGGGTATGTCTTTATCAGCAGCATGAAAATGGGCTAATACAGTTCAATTACTCATTATTGCTTGAATTCTCTATAGGACATTCTCAATAACAGGTTTTTCTACCAAGATTTAAATACTTTTGATACTGGAGTCTCTCTCTCTCTCCCAGAATACTTTATTACAATTTTGGATTTTTCAATGTGAAAAACATTATTTCCTCTATCAAAGTAGGTTTCTGTAGCTTTTATATTTCTCTCCAAATTGTACCTACTAGGGGCCATCCAAAATATTTAGTTATTTTTTCATATGAAGGCCCCATAAATATATTAATCCTGGTATTGTAGTTTCCTGAGACTTATCTTTTTCATGATACAGTCAAAATGCTCCTCATATATCAAGACTCTACCAATCAAGGGGCCTTCTACCAAATACTCTCCAATTTGGTCATAATCTTTTTAAAGCTTAGCACCTAGAGTTGGGCACAACATTTTGAATAGAGCAAAATATGATAATACAGATGAGTTTTCTAGGCTATAAAATATGCCTTCAACTTTATCATTATAACAACAGTAATTCATATGTGCATGGTACTTTCTTTGGGAAGTGTGAAAGGAAAAAAATACTTGGGGCCCCCAAGTCACTAAACTAAAGGAAAATGTCAAGCTAGGAACTGCTTGGGGCCAACCGATCTCCCACTCTAATCAAAGTCACCCCTCTGCTCACTGAGATAAATGCATATCTGATTGTCTCCTTTGGGGAAGCTAATCAGAAACTCAAAATAATGCAGCCATTTGTCTCTTATCTACCTATGACCTAGAAACCCCCTCCTTGCTTCCAGTCTTCCTGCCTTTGCTTCGAGTTGTCCTGCCTTTCGGACAGAACCAATGTTCATCTTGTGTGTGTTGATTGATGTCCCATGTCTCCCTAGAATGTATAAAGCCAAATTGTGCTCTGACCACCTTGGGCACATCAGGACCTCCTGAGGCTGTGTCCTGGGCTCGCATCCTCAACCCTGGCAAGATGAACTTTTTAAATTAAGTCCTGTCTCACATTTTTAGGGCTCACAGGAAGTAACACTATATAATGTTTAGAATGCGTGGGTTCTGAAATCACACTTTCTGGGTGAAAACACTGTCTCCACCATTTATCAACTAATAACCTTGAGTAAGTCTCTTTGCTTCTCCATTGCTCAGTAATATTACCTCAAAAAAAAAAAAGGATTGTATGAGGACCAACCTCACAGCATCACTGTGAGGTTTAAATAACAAAATAATGGCTCCTAGACTCTTCACTTTACCACACTCCGCTTTCTCTTCCATAAGCAGCCACTCTTTTCTTATCTCAGTGCCTTTGCACTTTCCTTGCCCTTGCCTGAAACATTCATCCTCTACTTGTCACCAGATGGCCACTTTTCTTTCTTCATATCTCAGATGAAATGTCACCCATTTGGAAAGGTCCTCCCCACCTTTGCTAAGCTATTATCTATCATATCAACATGTTTATTTTTATTTATTTATATTTCTAAAATAGACGTGGGGTTTCACTGCATTGCCCAGGCTAGTCTTGAACTCCTGGGCTCAAGAGATCCCCCTGCCTCAGCCTCCCAGAGTGCTAGGATAACAGGCATAAGCCACCATGTTTGGCCAGGTTTATTCTTTTCACAATAGCTATCATACTCTGCAATTATTTATTTATTTGCCTTTTCTTTCATTTTTGGTCTTTTTCTTCCTAATAGAATGTAAGCTTAATTAGGCAGGTACTTACCTGTTCTGTTAACAGATAGGTGATACTCACCAATTTATTCATTGAGTATTAGTCCCTGTAGTTAGTACTGAATGAATAAATTAGTGAGTATCACCTGAATGTTTTTGTTATTGTGCTTATCATCATTTCTCTTAGCTCTCATGCCTGTTCTCTGAACAAGCAGATAAATGAATTCACATTTTCAGAATAACTACAATAACAGCAAAATGCATTTCACAAATGTGAGGGGAAATATGGTCACTAAAATGGATAAATCCACTAAAACTCCCCAAACATTTCTCAGGAGCTACCGAGAATTCAGTTCAATAGTGCGTGAAATTCCATTTCATGTGTCCCAGTTTGTCATATGAGAAAATTTCAGCATGTACATTAAAAGGAATCACTTATTTAGAACCCAAAATGATAATGTTACCATGCCAGATCTATTTAATTTAGCCTGGATTTGGCCTCATAAAAAAAAATTCTTCAAATAGAGGCTAACAAACTGGTAAAGAGCTGCATAGCAAATTCTCAGTGCAACATCGTGCTTCCATTTATCTTAGTGAGAACCCCTGGCAGACACAAATAAAGGGAAGCCCATATTAAATGATATATTTCTTAGACTTTTGTATTGTTTTATAAGCCAAATAATTTTTATGGAAAAATCATTAAACTGGATATAGAATTACTAATTGAAATACCTTTGTTTTTCAATTTAAACCACAGGGTAATTCAATAGTTGAAACTAGTATAATCTAATTTCTGCTTTGGTAGGCTCATATTTGTGAGCTCTATGATATTATCTTTCCCTTTCTTTTTTATTAAGCAATTAAAATTTTCATGCATTGTCAACATAGCAGAGCAACACATAGGACTATGGAGTAAAATACTAAAAGGCTTCATTTTAACCTTCTCCAACTTGTACTTCTCTTTTAAAACGCAAGTCCTGTTAAGTAATTGTTGCATATCTTTTTTAACATATAATTTTAAACTTGCAGAAAAGGTTCAAGTACAGAACAAAGACTTTTTTTTCTTGAACCACTGGAGTACACAGTGCCAACATCCCACTGACACTGAGTACTTCAGCCTGAGCTTCTTTTTTTTTTTTTTTTAATTATACTTTAAGTTCTAGGGTACATGTGCACAACATGCATGTTTGTTACATATGTATACATGTGCCATGTTGGTGTGCTGCACCCATTAACTCCTCATTTACATTAGGTAGATCTCCTAATGCTATCCCTCCCACCTCCCCCTTCCCTACAATAGGCCCCGGTGTGTGATGTTCCCCTTCCTATGTCCAAGTGATCTCATTGTTCAATTCCCACCTGAGTGAGAACATGTGGTGTTTGGTTTTNAAAAAAAAAAAAAACAGACAAAGATGCAAGTGTCATGGTCATATTTAAATTTTATGGAGGTAACTGGTTACAGAGTTAAGGAACACAAAACTGACGGCAGATAGGTCAGTTAGAAGGTTTTAGCAATAGGTTAAGGTGAAGATTATTAAGGATCTAAACTAGGGCAGAGATCAGAAGAAAGAGATTTGAGAAAGATTTGAAAGTTGAGAGTTAATATTTGTGAAAAAAATCAGAACTGGTTAGTTGATTAGCTGTGGGATGCAGACAGAGGAGGTAGTGAATGGGTGAATGATCACTTTGATGACTCTGAGTGATGACTGAGGATGATGGTGCCACCAGTCAAAAGCCACAGCATCAATTCCTCCAGAAACTGGTTGCCAAGTTCCTTGTCATCCTTTATGGCCATTGTACAATGATGCAATAGGTTCAGGTGGTGGGTGGCTGGGAAGAAGGGGAAGAATCACCGTTTTCTTTGATCTACGTCATTTTCTTTGATCTACACTGAGCTCTCCTCAATGGCCCTGACAACCAATGAGGAGCAAAAAATGTCTGAAGTGAACTACTCCTTAGGTCAATTATTTGTTGTCAGTGTGGCCAGAGAGGCACCACTGGCATCCCGGAATCTCTCAGAGGTCTCCAGGGACTGAAATGATGCCAAAAATTTAGCCTGATGATTCTGTACAAGAGAAAAGTTAGTCTTCACCTTGCTTTCTTTGTATTGCAAAGTGACAGTAAAGGCTGACACAAAGAATAATTTAATGGCAATGGGTCTTTTCAAGCATGTACATAGCTGAATAATAATAACATTATGTGACACCGGAGATCATCTGCATTGTTTTTTATAAAGTTCTGTTTGCCTTTTCCATTCATCTACCTTTTCCCAGTCTAGCTATTGCATCATTCTCTTTTCAAACCAACTGAAAGTTTGATAGACACTCATATAGATATCATTTGGGGAAAATTATGACACCTAAAATTAATTTCTTCACAAGCAATTTGTAACAGTCTAATAAGAGCAATACAACCTGTGAAATATAAAATAAACAGCTGAAAAACTATTACCAAAATTAAAGACCTAAAATGAGAAAGTAAGAAAGTGCTTAAGTGATAATTAAACCAAACTCCTATTTAAAGATAGCAAATTACGGCTTGATTTTTTAAAATCTTAAAAGTGACTTCAAGAATTAGAGGTAATTTTTTCAAATGTGACATTAAACAGCTTGTCTACTGCTGCCTCTGACCTCTTTCCTGAATTTCCACTTTTTTTTTAAATTAGTCTCAATCAAGAGACTCTTATAAGCTGAGCAGAAGCCTGAATACCGACCCTTTTCCTTTTTTCTATCTCATTTCTTAATGATGATGTTTAAATTATGTGTTTTAATATAAATAATTCTGGTGCATGACAATTTATATATCAGCTAAAACAAGCTGATAATCAGCTTACATTGCAAATAGACTCACTGCGATAGTTCATTATGTTAGCATGTGCCTCTACTCTTTAAATTTCTACATAAAAAGGCTGAAAGAGAAAACTTTAAACTAAAATGTTAGGAGTGATTGCCAAGGGATTCCCTCCCACCTCCCCCTTCCCTACAATAGGCCCCGGTGTGTGATGTTCCCCTTCCTATGTCCAAGTGATCTCATTGTTCAATTCCCACCTGAGTGAGAACATGTGGTGTTTGGTTTTCTGTTCTTGCGATAGTTTGCTGAGAATGATGGTTTCCAGCTGCATCCATGTCCCTACAAAGGACACGAGCTCATCCTTTTTTATGGCTGCATAGTATTCCATGATGTACATGTGCCACATTTTCTTAATCCAGTATGTCACTGATGGACATTTGGGTTGATTCCAAGCCTTTGCTATTGTGAATAGTGCCGCAATAAACATACATGTGCATGTGTCTTTATAGCAGCATGATTTATACAGCCTGAGCTTCTTAAGGACAAGAATATTTTCTTATATAATCACAATATATTCTTCAAAATAAGGAAATTAACATTGATAACATTAGTAACATGGAGTTCTCATATTTCATTCAGATATTGCCAATATAATAACCTTTATGGAATAAGTTTCCATCCAGTAACACATGTTGCCTTTACTTGCCCTATCTCTTTTAATCTGACACAGTTCATCCATCTCTTCTTGACTTTCATGATCTCAATCCTTTTGAGGACTACAGTTATTTTATAGAATGATCCTCAATTTGAGTTTGTCTGATATTTCTTCAGGTTATGCATTTTTGTTAGAAACATCACAAAAAATATGCTCTTTTCTTCTCATTGTATCTTAGTCAGTGGTACAGGATCTCTATAAAAATAATTTTTGCTGACATTTACTTTGATCACTTGATTAAAGTGTCTGTCAGGCTTTCCCTTGTAATATTATTCTCTTTGTCTTATAATTAGAAAGTATTTTGAGGGGAGGTATTTTGAAGTTATATCAATATCTCATTCTTCATTAAATTTAACTTTTTCAATGCTCAATTTATATTGATTTGAACTCAAGGTTTCCTATTTTGTTCAACAGGATACAAAACATTATTACCACTATTTATTGGCGTTCTATGGGTCCTTACCTCTACTTTGTTGTCAGTGGTCTCTTTTCCAAGAAATGAATTAAGAGTGATGACAACTGCTTTTAGGATTAGTATAGGGAGTAAACAAGTTTTTTACATTCCCCAGGCTCCCAGAGGGACAATTTGAATTCCCTCTCTGACTTATATTAACTCTCATTATATTCACTGGGGTGGAGGTCTTAGCTGTTCCCATGTTTGTGGTTATTCCCACATACAGGAATATCTAGGGATGTGTTAAGATCCTCCATGTGGCCAAACAGTGGCTCTATATAGTTGAACAGTTCCTTAGATTTTTATAGGCAATCACTAGATCTTTTCCCGCTTCTCTGGTTGAATGAAAATTCTTGTTTCAATTTCAGGAGCACTGAACAACTATTTCCCACTCAGATCAGAGCATGAGTACTTCTCAGGGTTCTTTTACTAGCAACCAAGACTCCTGACCAACTTCCAATACTATATACAGTGTGGGTGTGGTGCGGAACTTTTAATGAGTGAAGGAGATTTACACTTAGGGAATGGTGCCTACTGAATTCTACTCTGAAGGTAACTTCTCATGTTTATTGATAATAATATGACCAAAATGACAAGCTGCTTTTTTACAACTTTTGAGAAAATTGCCCCATCACTAAGTCTAACATTCTTCCTAGGGAGGTGGAGAAGAGGCTGTCTTTAAACTATGAAGACTATTCCATGGCTTTAAAAAAAGAGAGAGAATTCCTTCTTGCACTGGGTATAGTTTAAGATGTTATGCTTGGCACACTGTCTCTAGGGTGTGTATGAGAAGAGGCACAGAATTTAAAGAAGTAGGTATGACTGGTTGCAAATATTAGTGAGAACTAGGATGGGCTCAGTCATTTTTCAGGAACTCTCCACATGAACTAGCTCATTATTAGGCACAGCTTGATTGGAGCTACTCATGTAACCTGGAGGTATACTGTAAATCCTCCTAAGCCAAGGGGGAATATTGAGTCTGAGGAAATGAAAAAAAAAAATGAATTTGCAAAACTTTTAACTTGGAAAACATACCAAAAAATACTATTTACTCAAAATAAGACAATGGCTTGATCTTCAAAATTTAGTAGTTGTTGATCTACGTGTATCAATGCTTTTAATCCCTATAGTTCTGGAATATCCCCAGAGGATAACAGTCTAAAATGACTGTACTCAGTATTCATGAATGGGATTGCATCTTATGCAGTAGAGTTTAACGTGTCACCATGAGTCATTTCCTTTACCTATAGATACTTGTTCTGTGTTATTTTAGAATTCAAGCTCCATCTGGGGCACTTAGTCTTTTTTATTTTCTGCTGGCAGATAGAAGTGCTTAATTAAGATGTGTTGAGTATATGAATAAGTGAATGAAATTATTACACAACAAATGCAGGCTCTAACATTCATTATGAGATTTTCAAATAATCATCTGCTAGAGTAATGGGAACTGACAGATAACATTTTTTGGACAACTATTAAAACTTTCAAACATACCCCCCAGGGTTACAGACTAAATTTCAAGAAAAATGGAGCCCAGTGACAAAAAATGTAACCTGGGCCGGGCGTGGTGGCTCACGCTTGTAATTCCAGCACTAAAGGAGGTCGAGCCAGGTGGATTACCTGAGGTCAGGAATGAGAAACCAGCCTAGCCAACATGGTGAAACCCCATCTCTACTAATACAAAAATTAGCTGGACATGGTTGTGCATGCCTGTAGTCCCAGCTATTTGGGAGGCTAAGGCAGGAGAATCGCTTGAACACGGGAGGCAGAGGTTGCAGTGAGCCAACACCACGCCACTGCCCTCCAGCCTGGGCGACAGAGCAAGAAAAGCCTATCCCCCTACAAAAACAAAACAAAACAAAACAAAACAGTAATCTGTATGTATGGCACTAAAATAATTTGTCCTGTGGGGTTGACATTATTGACTTGAAAAGTGACAATTACATGAGTTGTTTAACTCCAAACAGCTACTGAAGCAAAGAATGAATAACAACCTTTACTGAATAGAAATCCAGAAATATTTATATCCTATTTTAAAAAGTTTGGGTGTACCCATAAATTACATTACCAACAGCCAAAAATATTAGAAGGAAATTATTATTATTATAACTATTAACTACACAATTTTAGAGGACTCTACTACCGGGCTTTAAAGACTTAAATATATATATATATATAAGAATGAAAAACACAATCTTAATATTTCAGGACCCAGGGTCTTTTGGAGTCAGGTAAATAAAAAGATTGCAAAAAAGGAAATTTCCTCAGAAATTGCTAGGGATAAATGTGTCAAGAGTAGTGTAAGGTAAAGATAACTTGCAGCCAGATTCACTAATGAAGGATTCACTGGATCCACATAGGCCAGGAATTTCCCTGTATAGGTAAAAAGGCCCATCCAGATGGGAAAAGCAATGCAAGCTGCATTAAAAATTGTCCAAAAACTTAACTCATCTCTATTGATGCAGATAGCAGGTTTTGACGATAGCATTTTAAATGTTATTACATGTTACGTTGAGACAATACTGCTACTTTTTACATGTCAGTATACCTCATCCAGAGAGCTGAAGCACTTTTCCATAAATCAATATATTCATACATGTGCTTTCTCTTTTTCACTCACTCCATCATTCATTCATTCCCCAAATTAAGATAACATAAGCTGAGATTGATCTAGATTCTAGATACTGCAACGTTTGGCTCCTCAGCTCTGCAGTATTAGGAGCACCTGAGAATTTGTTAGACATTAAATTTGTGGCTTCCATCTCAGATTTACTGAATCAGAAACTGTGAAAATCAGGCCCAGCAATCTTTTTTCAGTAAGCCCTCCAGGTAATTCTGATGGTCTCTAAAATTTAGGAACCACTGGTTTAAATTCTACACTATTTATGGTTTCATTCTTTATCATTGTGACTGCTCATTTGACCATTTCATTGTCAAAAAAAGAACATACTGTAAAAGTTTAGGAATATTCCAAATAAGGAAATAAAATTCCTCACTAACACAATATTTAATTATCTTTAATGTTATTTAAATACAAAGAACGATAGTCACAGGAGTTTTTATTTCATATGTCTTCACACACTATGAGCTGGCATTTATAGATAGTATACAACTATCCATGATACTTTAGCATGAGTTTTAACAACACCAAACAGATAATAAATAATTGTTCAGTAAGAACCTGTATCATACAATCTTCTAAAGTATATGATGTCAACACATTGTGTAATCTATTCTAATATAGTCCAAATATCGTTTAAAAACTTGCATATATCTACTTGGCAAAGTTAATATTTATTTGGCCAACAGCTGCTAGCTGTTTAATTGCTTAAAATTAGGAAATTGGAAAGTGGTGTGACTATCTGTTTAAGGCCAAATATTAATTAGGATCAAATAAATATAGTTCCTTAGATCTCAGTGGTATCTAATCTATACAAACATCTTGCAATGATAACTCAAAAATTATTAAATGAAGGCCAGATAAATTAGAGGAATTTGCATTATATGCCAAACTTAGCTTTCTGCTAAATTTACTTTTAAAAATGATGGTGGCATAAAAACTCATCAATGAGACTTAGGTTTCAAATCAAGCTTTCTCCCTTGTGCTTAAGCATGAACAAGCAATCACCATAAATGAAAGCAAAACAGTTATTGTAATTTACCTAAACATGTACATTTTGAGGCTAAGGAATCATATTTAAAAGTTATAGAATTTTCTCCCCAAATATACTCTGAAACCTCATAAACATATCCTAAACTGGCTTTCTTCATTATCTCCATAGAAATTAAAGATGTAATTATTCTGCTAAAAAGCAAACAATTGAGGCTGCTCTCTAAAGATGAACTGTTCTTTCAAAAGAGAATGAACTCTTTCATGTCAATAGAGACTCACTTAGAAAATGGTGAATTCAAATGGGGAATCCTTTGATTTACAGGTCAGTAACATTGTCAATCAATTTGCAAAAGACTGAGTTTCAGGGGTGGGTGACCACTCTGAAGCATATTTTGAGGGCATATTCGGGTTATGGGTTACCTGCATAATTGTTCCGATGTTTTAAAAACTATATTTCCTAGTAAATGATGTAAAAAATGTGGCTGAGCTGGCAGTGATTCAGGCAATCATCTACGAGAAATGGATTCTCACTGAGCTTGGATAATGATCCCAGATTGTGAAACGAATGCAAAGTGAGGCTATTGTGTCACAGCAGAGAAGAAAATCAAGTTGTGTGATCCTGTAAGTGCCGTCAGTGGAATCCTGGCTAGATCAAGTCCAGATAAAATGCAAATGTATAATATGACCATTTTCCTAAGAGAATATATTTTCACACTAATTACTACTTATTATCACTCCTTAAGGATATAAATGATTAATATACCATTTCTGACTTTATTGCTTGGTAAAGAAGTTCACTTGGTACAGTGAAATAGAAATAGGCCTCAGATACATAAATGGACCATTATAAAATGAGGAAATACCAAAAGACAGAAGACATTCCATGACGCAAAAACAATCTCTTAATCATCTTGGAATAAAAATTAATTTAGATATTTAAGCTCCCTTTTCCCACACTTGATTATAAAACAAATATATGTTTAGTCTAGAAAAACTAGAAGATGCTGGACAAGCAAACAGGTGAAAGTAAAGGGCATTCGCAATTCCACTTTCCAGAATGATGGCTCATAAATTTCCTAAGAAGTCATCCATAAAGCAAAAAGACTGAACCATACACAAGGCTTTGGAACCAGAAGTTTTTGTATTTACACAAGAATTCAAAGCCTAACAGCTTTATATCTTACATTACTTCCCACATCACTTAAACAATAACAACAACAAAAAATCAGATGTGGCCACAGAAATTCTCAAGCCAGGACCCTAGGAGTCAAAACCCAGGTCCAAGTTTCCAGTCTTCTATTTACTTTGTGACTCTGGGCAAATGACAACATCTCTTTATTTCTTCATTTGTAAAACAAAAACTCAATCCACATAGCTTTGTTCATTCATGCCATACTCACTTCCTGAGCAAACACGAGGCACTACATTCTGAATAAGGGAAGATGAGTGAGACATGGAACCTGCTATGTTGCTGCACTGCAACAAAGAGAGAGGGACAGGGACAGTGTATGAAAGCAAGGGATGTGCTGTGACCTGCGGAAAAGAAGAGTCAAGAAAGAAGGCTTCACTTGCATAGTCTGCTATTCAGGCAAGATGATAAATAGAATCAGAGAGACCTGCTTTTGAAAAGGCTGGTGTAGCAGCAGGCAGGGGGAAGGCAATGATGAGGAATGAAACAGGATAGGTGGGCCAGCTCATTAAAGCCATTATATGCCAAACTAAAGAGACCTTTTTTTTTTTTTTTTTTTGGCAGGTGATGGGGAGAATCATATAATTATATCTGTACTATCGAAAGATAGTTGCATGATGGATATAACCCTGACAGAAGTCCTGAATATGACAGAAGATTTATCTGACTTTAAATAATAATTTTATTGAGCACTTTATATGTACCAGACACGATTCTAACTGCTTTGTATATACTTACACATGTAATCATTGCAGTACCTATTGAGCTTGGTACTAACATTACTTCTTTTACAGGTGAAAACTTTGGAACAAAAAAGATGACATGTAAGATGGAGCCCAGATTAGAAGGAAGGAATAGGACTGTCTCTGGAGCTTGTATTCCCATCAGACAAACTAACAAAAGAATCCCCACTACAACCTGCTTCATTAAAATATGTCCAAGTCCATAGTCTTTATTTCACTATGAGCTCGTCGGAACTATGTGTGACAATGCTGATTAATCCTATCTACTTGAAGCTGTACCCCTCTTGGAGTATGTAAAGCTCCTTTTCTCATACCCTTCTCTTTTGGACTCTTTTATTAGTTCCTCTTCCTTTCGTTTCCTAACTAGTGTGCTGACGTAAAATCATGCCTAACATTTCTTAAATGCAAAGAAGTCAACAGCTAAAATGTAAGCCGTTGTCAATCAAACTATGGCATAAATCTCGTTATCCAGAATTTTCAATAGGGTAAGGGTACCAGAATTAATTCAGTGGGCCCCAAGAAGCCTGCCTCATCACATTCCTAATTTTCTGTCCAAAAGCAGGAGGAATGCCGTCGAGGCAGGAGCACAGCGATTTCTCCTTCACCCTTAGGATAGCTGCTCCCTTTGCCTGGCACAATTTTTCACCCATGTTGACTTAATTCCCATTTATGCTTCATCTGAATCTAAAGTCTCTTTCTCTGGTAAGCCTTCCCTGAAACTCTTAGGCCAATTAGGGTTCCATGCCTTACGTTAACACAATCTACCATGAAGTATTTACCATGCTTTAAAAAAAATCACACTTGATCACTATTGTTTGCATACTTGCGATTACTTACACTAATCACTGCATCTCTGATGCCTAGTACAGTATCTGGCTTATGCTATACAATCCAGTGAGTATTGATTAAACTAATAACATCTGTCAGGTCTCTGAGCCCAAGCCAAGCCATCGCATCCCCTGTGACTTGCATGTATATGCCCAGATGGCCTGGAGTAACTGAAGAATCACAAAAGCATGAAAATGCCCTGCCCTCGCACTTAACTGATGACATTGCAGCCACAAAGGAAGGAAAATGGCCCACAGACCTAATGCAATGATATTATCTTCTGTGGAAATTCCTTTCCACCTTCCGGCTCAAAAGCTCCCCACTGACACCTTGTGACTCCCAGCTTCCTACCGCCCAGAGAACGAGACCCCTCCGTTTGACTGTAATTTTTCCTTACTACCCAAATCCTAGTAAAGACGGCCCTCTCTACGCCTTATCTGCCTTGTGCTGACTCTCTTTCCGACTCAGCCCGCCTGTAAAGACCCAGTGAAATTAAAAAGCCATGTTGCTTCACACAAGCCTAGTTTGGTGGTCTCTTCACACGGACGCGCATGACAATATCCACACTTTAAATTTTCCTTTGTCAGTAAGTTTATAATTAAGTTTATCATTAAGGCAGAAGGCAAGACAGGGAGGTGATGAGAAATTTACTCCTTCATATTCTAACACAAGTTGACTGAACATAAAAATCTGAATGATATATGAGTACGTTACATGCATAAATACAACTGATCTTCAAGAACAAACTTTTAGGGTCTCAGAAAAGAAAAACTATATGTAATTTATTTATTTGTTTAAAGTGGTGCAAGTAGATCTTACTTCCTACATATGCTCATGAAGCATGAAAGAATGGAAACTACAGAGTTTAGAGGTAACATATTTTGGCATATGCCAAGTTTTGGATTTGCTTTGGCACTGATTCTAGGTGGCTCTGCCTTTGTTTCAATTTCCAGGTGGCAAAGCACTATAAAATGCAGCCTTCCCTGTTTTCCAATTCATTAAGATTTTTAGCTACTTCTTATATGCTAAGTCTTGCTCTGAACTCACTCCACAGTATTTATTTTTTGTATAACCTATTTGTTGCAAGGAGGATTTGGGATGCTCCCCTGAAATTACGTTATTACTAGTCGTTATTACTAGTCACAATTCCTCTCAGGGGAAATTATTTCTGTTTCCCCATGAGACTGGAAATAAAGTAACAACTATCAAATATACATTGGGCTCCTACTATGTGTGAGTCTCTGCTTCAGGCATAGGGATAGTCAAAGTTTTGCCCTGGTAGAAGCTTATTTTTTCTGTTGCCCTCACGCTGATTTAGTTACAATACATTTACTTGGAAAGATATTCACAAATTGCTATTGAGATAAAAGCAGGTTACAAAGCAGTACATCTAGTAAGAGACCTTCAGAATTCAGGATGCATAATTAGGAAGTGTACGGACAAATAAAAATTAAGAGGCTTAATTCTCCCCATTGAAAACCAGGAAGACACTTTTCTCTCCACCCCCACCCCACCCTTTTTTAAAGAGCATTTACTTTAGAAAAGAGATCATTGTAAGTACTTTCTCCTTGTTTTGCAATGTATATCAATCCTTTTGAAAGCTAGATAGGCCCTTTGTCAGCTTTATGATCCAGGATGTTTTTCTCAACGACCCAGGGGCCATCCTTATGAAACGCAAACATCAAGGAAGACAGTGCCCCACTCTCCCAATTTCTATGGGAAGGCAGGAGCTTAACTTTCATGAGCATCTGGCTCCGATTTGTAAAGCTACCTCTTGTCTCAAAAATGTACGGTTTGTTTTCCCTCTGGATGAAGCCAACAGGGTAACACAAATAGTCACTCCAATTACCAGTTAAAGTTTAGCTGAACCATGTGGGACAAAGTTGCTGTCAAGTCCTTCTACTTGAAGACAAGTTATTGTTTATCTTGAAAACGTGTAATGGGTTGTACCTGTTTGGTTATATGAGGGGATGAGATTTCTTCCTATCTTGGCAATCTTTCAGTGACTGCCTGTGATGTGTATCACATTCTGGTTTAATGCTTGTTTGATAATAAAACTGCTTTTTGTTGTTGTTGTTGTTACATTTATGGAGAGGATTTCTGAAGTGGGAGATTATTTTGTTTTTAATTATATTTCCCCAACAGAAGACATAAGAGTAGTTATCTCTGGAAGGTGAAATTACATAGATAGATAGATATTAATATATTAAGTAATATATAGGTAAATAAATATATAAACGTATTAAATATAAATATGATACATGATTTTCTTAAATGAACATGCTTTTATAATGAGAAATAAAAAAGTGTTTTCCTTGTGGAAAAAAAATATCAGATTGGCACTTACAATACTTATGAAGATAATGGCTCAGATTTCTACACTTTACAGATCTCGGCATTAAGGAAATCCGATCAGAAGGCATCTACCATTTTATCACACTGTCTCCTCAGCCTGTTCCTATATAGGTTCCTTTTTATTTGTCATCAGAAGTTATTCTACTAAATTAGGGAGCTGAATAGCATTTCCTAAGGGAATGAAGTTTAGCTTGCATGGACCAGAATCTGATTGTGTTCAAGGTTGCTGCTCCTTCCTCCAGACCATCAGTCTCCACCCTGGCTCCGGGCGCCTGTTTAATTGGACTGAATGCCTGCACCACATGCACCTCGGCTGCTGAACCCCCAGCATCTTCCTCTTCTCATTTCTGCCTCTTTCAGAAGGAGCCCCACGATGGAGATGCAGGGGCTCTGTTGCTTCCAGGACAAAGCGTGTAGCATTCGAGAAAGAGGAACACTCTGGGAGGGGAAGGCCCCAGGGGAGCCGCCAGGTGCATCACAATGAACTGGGAACCTGCTCCTCCTGGTGCCAGGCTCCACTGCACTCAGTTTCTGCTGCCATATTTCTTCCTCAGTCCCCCAACTGTCTCCTGTCTCTCAGGGCTCCTCCTTGTCTCTCCCTTGATTCTGGCTTCCATCAGGCCCACTGTCCTGAGGTTATCAAACACGGCCTACAGGTCTGGACCCTACCTCTCAATAGGGTTCAAGTTTCCCTCTCTTCCAAAGAAACCTTAGGTTTGTGCAACTAAAGAATGAATATGTGCAGCTGTTGTAAGTGTACCAGAATATTCAGATAGTTAGAAGCTCCCTGAATAGTCTATAACAGTTTGGATGCTGGTGTGTTAAGGGCCACAGAGGATCTTTAAGATCCTCTACATCTAGCCAGGAGAAGGCTAAGCTCTGGTCCAGTCAAGGGGTTATCTCACCTGAACAAAGCACTATGTGGCTTAAGCAAAAAAAGGTATGAGACAAAGTGGTAAATGTAGGAAGGCATGTTTGCTTGTTTCTGCTTGCCACTATAATTTCACAAGCTTCTGACTCTGTGACAATGTGCAGCTCTCTGGAGGGATGGCTTTGAAGACAAAAGAGGATACAGCACAAAGCCCCCACGTCTCTTGCCTGAGTCACTGTATTCCCTAGAAGATAAATGACCCCAATCCTTGCCTTTTCTTACACATAAGATAACATCTGATGGGGTTAGTGATTATGCTTCTATAATCTGTAACCAATATACTTTAGTAATCTGTAGTTAGATGTACTCTTATACCCAAACCTCAATCGATGTGTTTCTACTTTAACGTAACTTTTGAGTGAATCTGATGTGATTTTGCACATACTGAACCTCCACAACTTGTGTAAAAGCTGTGGCTGCAACAGTGTGCAGCAGCAGTACTCCCGGCTCTAGGCCTCAGTCTATAGTCCTCAGTCAGACTTCGGAATAAAACTAACTTTAATTCTTTAGAAGTTTGATATTTTTATTCTTTAGTTGTCACATGGTATTCATACATAACAGGATAAACAGCCATATATACATTCCTCCCATTCCTCCTAAGGGATAAAGGAAATAAAATCCCTAAGTCCCATAAGTGAATTTTGTGTGACAATACAAACTGCAGCCTAGACTTAAATTTCTTTCAATCAGCCATATAGTTTTCTCCTCTCTTTTTCTCTTATGAAATGTATCTATTTCATGAATTAGAGCCCTCCTAAGTAAAGAATACAGAGCGTGGGCTCGTCGTGGTGGCTCACGCCTGTAATCCCAGCACTTTGGGAGACTGAGGCAGGCAGATCATGAGGTCGGAAGATCGTGACCAACCTGGCTAACACAATGGAACCCCATCTCTACCAAAAATACAAAAAATTAGCCAGGGCATGATGGCAGGCATCTGTAGTCCCAGCTACTCAGGAGGCTGAGGCAGGAGGATCGC
Source organism: Rhinopithecus bieti (assembly GCF_001698545.2). NCBI lineage: Eukaryota > Metazoa > Chordata > Mammalia > Primates > Cercopithecidae > Rhinopithecus > Rhinopithecus bieti. Next base: position 807,438 of record NW_016818327.1, read on the forward strand.
CTGAACCTGGGAGGTGGAGGTTGCAGCAAGCCGAGATTGCACCACTGCACTCCAGCCTGGGCGAATGAGTGAGACTCTTTCTCAAACAAAAAATAAACAAACAAAAAACACACAGAGATTGAAGTAAAGGATGCCCAGCAAGGGAAGAAGCACACTGCGTCCTACACAAAGCCCAGACAGTTTCAGCTCAGACAGAAGGAGAAGGGGACAGGTTTCCTCATTCTGAGCTGCTAAAGGACTTGCCTATCCCACTGAAGCATCTACTAGATGCTACCAACAATGGTACTTGTGAAGCTGGACTCAATAAAGAATCTATGCAATTTTAACCTTTTTTTTTTAATAGGGGAGACACATTAGTATTTAGTTTTACTAGCAAAGAAAATAAACAATGATTATTTAATTGTGATGCTATTCTGCAGCCACATCTTAAGTTTTTAAATTCTATACTAAATGAGAGTTGCAACCAAATAAAATTGTTAAGCATATTTATTTATTTATCTTTTAATCAACAAATACATATTGTACATATTTATTATATACACATGTGGTTGTGAAATATGGATACACTGTGGAATGACTAAATTGAGCTAATTCACATATACATTACCTCACATTACCTCACATACTTATCTGTTTTGTGTGCATGTGGTGAGAACATCTAAAATCTACTCATAGAGTCAATACCAACAGGTTCTGAGTTTTAGATCACTTAACTGAACCCTATTCAGCCTCCACAACAAGGCTTGCTTTAGTCATCATTATCTAGCATAGAAAAAGTTTGACCAGAATATAAATCTTAGCTAAACTGTAAAAACAATCTACAGATGATAGGAAATATCTGTCCATAATATCCATTCAAGCAAATCAACCCCTTCTAAATCCTCTTGTGAGATTATCAGATGGGCCAGGGTTGTTCAATCTGTTTGGGCTCAAGTTAAGACACTGTTCAATAATAATTACTTGGATTCATAATGTACCTGCTCAAAGAGCTTTTTTGCAACAATGTGAAGCATCTATTTGATCTGCACACGATTAAGTCGGGCATTATTAAGAAGTATTTTACAAACAGGAAAATTGAAATGCAGAGCTCTCAAGCAGCCTAGTCAGTTTGTAGGTTAATGATGATCAGAAAACCTGCACTGAGCACTGTCCATGCTCTTATTAGAGTCTGTGATATCCTCTCACTGAGATTCAGCCAAGCAGAGGCCCTACATTTTGATAGGTGAATACACAAAACTGTGGTTCTTGTCCAACTATCTTTGCCCTTCTTGCTAAAACGAATTCACATTAAGTTGAAAATATTTTGTGTCAACATATTTGTCAAAAATTATTTTTGCCCCCAATATAAACGGTATACAGTAAGAAGTGAGGCTCCTGCCTCCTATGGTTTCATCCATATCTACAGACTCACTCTCCAGGGGTAACCATGGTCAACAGGTTAGAGTATATCATTCCAGCCTTTCATCTATGTCCATATAAATACATATTTTTTAACAGAAATGAGATAATTCTATAGTTAGAATTCTGGAACTCTCTTTTCTACTGCTCAATTGGAAATTAGAAAGGAACAGTGTGTTTATATAAGAAGTGGTGAATCAAACAGGAAAATATAATATGTTAAAAGGATATTCCAGATTATAGAAGTTAAAGAAAGGCCAAAAATCCGTCCTTATTCTACATGGTTTCAAATTTTCTTTCTGAGTTAAATTTGGCTTACTTTCTCCTAGGTCAAAAGAAATAAAACACTAAACCAAAAATAAAAGCCAAACACCAAACTATACTATACACAACCTTAAATTATGGCCTTTTTGTTTTCTATAAGTAGCATTTTCTAGTCTATACAGTTATCAAAATGGAAAGACTATTTAGACGAGATATTCTATTTTCAGAAACAATCATTTTGGTATTTAAAGACTCCCTCATTCTAGGGTATCCAGTGAGGTCTAACAGACTTGCGTGTGGCCAGAACAGCCACACTTTATTTGAATTGAATACATTCTTTAACTAAAAATTTAAAGGTGTTCCGGTTGAAGAACACCTGAGAATATATCAACATAAAATTTTCAATTTCAAGTTGCTTTAAAGATTGGTGAAAAGAAACATTATAATATTTTTAAAGTCCAGAAAATAAAGATTATATTTCTGTGGTACTACTTCCAAGAATGAAGCAGTTATAAGTACTCCCATTTCTGATGATCCTATCATTGCTTGAGGTTGCAGTCAAAGACCTAACAACTCGAAGAGAAGAAAGATTGTTAACATCTCCTAGGATAATCTTGGGCCATGTGTTCATAAGATTAAAAAAAATTAAATGACTTCATTTTATCTTCTGTTTTTTTTTTTTTCTTTCACTGAACTGTCTTTGTTTAGGAATTGTCATCGAAAATTTAAGGTTACTAGGAAGAGTGACATTTATTTTCTGAAAGCCTTAAATGAAATGAAGTTGTTACAGAAAGAGTCAGATTCTTAATGCTGACATTCCCAGATTTACAATTCACTCTTTCATCATAAAGTGACAAGCAAGCCTTGCTCAACCTCCTGTATTAACTTTTAAAAATGGGACTGTCAACTGTATTTACCAACCCTGTCATTTCTTAGCATAATTATAGCATACATCCTGAATAGAAAGTTGTTCTTAACCTATGCATAAAACACAAGTAAAAGAGTATTACCTCTCCTCCCTTTCTCCACCCATCTGGTAGCCAGCGGGGATTTACATTGTTATTTCATATATCATTAATTGTGTAATTTTTTCTTTTTTTTTTTTTTTTTTTTTTTTTT